>NC_035448.2:115652429-115860027 GCF_002127325.2 Helianthus annuus | reverse complement strand
ATTTGGTTAACATGTATCGCTTTGCAATCCAAAGCAAAGCTGTTACCAATCCTGCTGCTACTCACCTTCAAATTCTGCTTCATATGTCGCCTTGGATATCTAGCGCCTCAACCTCATGAACTTTCTACCTTGTGTATCGACGTAAGCACGCCTAGTGCAAGGTGTCGAACACCTCTCGTTACACAAATCCAAAATCCATATAGGATCTTTCTATCCTCATAATTAGATCCTTGTGGATGGGTAACGTTCATCGGAGCCCTTAATTGAATTCTTATGTATGATCAATACGTACATTACAATTCAATAAGGACAAAACCGAATTCCTATTAAGATTTTTATATGTTCATAGATAGATTCTTGAAGTGATTAAAGTGCCAAATGAAATCCACGGATTGGATTCCTGGTGTGCTTTAAGTATCCGTCCAAAGATAACAAATTAATACAAGTTAATCAATTATGTGATTATGTGCTTTTGTGTTCCCTTTTTATGTTTTGTGTGATCCAAATTTTGTTATCCAAATCCTCGTAGAATCTTCCATATCTTCGTATAAGGGATTCATAGTAGGATATCCAAAGGTACTATCTTAAATCCTTAATGGACTTCTACGTTGTAGTTGTCCTGGGTTGTGAAGTACTATTCCATAAATTAGACCCCTTGAGTGGTCTAGTTAAACAGATTGATCCAAAAATCTGGTTAGGAATATCATATGATGATATAGCTGAAAAGACTCCTTGGTGGTCAAATTAAAGTGATCATTGTCGATCTAATTAAAAGGACCCTATGGTAGTCTAGCCACACTCATTACAGGTTTGATTTTCTTCCCCTACACATTATGAAATGACTGTGCGGACTGTGCAAGGAATTACGTAATTATGGAGCCTACATAATTATGGAATTTAGTGCACAGAAACCACAGCGAGTTTTGTCATGCGTCTAGAGTGAAACCCTGTTTCATTTTCCAATTCTGATGAAGCACCCGTTGAAGAAAAATGAACTAGCTACTCATTTTTCACTTCTGAAAGAATATCCGTTGATGGAAATGAATATCCGTTTGTTTAATCTTCATTTCCGTTCTGATGAAGAATCCGTTGAGGAAAATGGATCATCCATTCATTTTCGCTTTGAAGAATATCCGTTGATGGAAATGAATATCCGTTTGTTTAATCCTTCATTTCCGTTCTGATGAAGATCCGTTGAGGAAAATGGATCATCCATTTTCGCTTCTGAAGAATATCCGTTGATGAAATGAATATCCGTTTGTTTAATCCTTCATTTCCGTTCTGATGAAAGAATCCGTTGAGGAAAATGGATATCCATTCATTTTCGCTTCTGAAGAATATCCGTTGATGGAAATGAATATCCGTTTGTTAACCTTCATTTCCATTCTGATGAAGAATCTGTTGAAAAATGACTTTCCGTCTATTCATTTTCGCTTTCTGAAGAATATCCGTTGAAGGAAATGAATATCCGTTTGATTATCATTTCATTTTGTTTCTGAAGGAAGCAACCGTTGAAAATGACTCCGTTTGTTCATTTCGTTTCTGAAGAATATCCGTTGAAGGAAATGAATATCCGTTTGATTATCCTTCATTTCGTTTCTGAGGAAGCATCTATTGAAAAACTCCTTCCATTCATTTTCGTTTCTGAAGATGTCCGTTGAAGGAAATGATAGGATTATGCCTTCATCTCTGTGGTTATTTTGAACACCAAAGTCACATGACAACCCTACGAATAAATTTCGGGACGAAATTTCCTAAAGTAGGGGAGACTGTGACACCTGTGTCACGACCATCAAACAAATACCAAATCAATGAAATATTGTATTTCATACTTGGGGATTTTGTATAAATATGTGTATCGTTTGCACATATTAATTCTTGTTCGATTTCGGGCTTTAAATCGCTTTCTGGAAAGGTTATACACGATCTGATTCGTAAATATAACCAGTTTAATGCAACAAAACACTCCGGAATAGTGAAATAGGCTTAACATACCTTAAATAACCTTACATAGCTTAGAAATAGGCTTTTGAAGGGTTCGTATGCTAAAATAAACTTTATTGATCAATAAAGACTAAAAAGCGTCAAAAGTGCATAAGTTTTGCATTTTTTGCGCATATCTTACGTCCTGAATATATCCGGACATCCAAAAATTTATGTAATCATTAAAATATTTTATTTTAGTGATTGGCATGATAAAATTCCATTCGTCGCTTAATTTTGGATCGTTTTTGCGTTCGTTACGACTTCCGTCGTAATTAACCGAATAACGCAACCGTACGGCCAAACGAACCGACATCCGTGATGTCTTGTGAGCACATTTTAAGTTCCCTATACTTTAATATCATTTTAGAGCCTTGAAATGAGGTTAAAGGGTTTAAAAGTGCAAAAAAATCAAGTTTTACAAGTGTAGGGACCATTTTTTGAAATTTCTGGCAGATTCAATGAACCTAGTCCATTTTGAAGTGTTAATGGTTTTCACCCATGGTTTTGCAAAAACCATGGGATGGTAATTCAATGAACATAGTCCACATTAGGGCTCCATGGTTTTTGAAAACCATGTGCCCACATGTAAGGTCTAGATCAAATCACGTTTTTCGACGAACGATCTTAACGGTTCAAGGAAATCTATAAATACCCCTCACCCATTTCATTCTTCCTCACATTTGAATCTGATTCTACACTCTCTAAGTTGGAAGTATATGCTTCCTACCTGAGAGTGAATCGGGTTCGAATCTTGCGGGGACCTTCTTAAGTATTCTTTCGCGTTTTTCGTTCGTTTTTAAGTAAACTGCGTTTGACTTTCTGCATTAACCAGTTTATGGTCAATGCGAAGTTCGTTTGAACTTCATAACGTGAGCGTAATCACGATGGTCATAGTCCCCAGTGACTATACCTACTGATTACCACGTTATCTAGGCTCAGTGACGAGTCGCAGTTTCGGCCAAAATGCGTTTTCTCGCGTATTTTGTAACCAAACTACTCTAGGGTATTAAAACCGTTTGTTTTAATACCAAACCTGTTTTCTAACTCTACTAAACATGTTCTAGCATGTTTTAGCTCGTCGCTTTTAGATTGTGCTTGTTTAGGGTCGTAAAGGTAAGCGATCTATCAATCGCTTATACTTACGAACCCGACCCAATTGGTCGATCTTTAGGATCCGACCAAACACTTTAGGTGACCATAGTTGTATAGGGAATAACCTTCTGAGGTTATACCTTATGGTCACATCGTTTAAGTAGTTGTATGATAAGTAGTTCTTATGCCTTAGGTAAATTACCAAAATACCCTTTTTGCGCCAAAATTCATTTTAAGCCTATGTAACGTAATTTTTGACATCTAAACTGATTTAGCAACAATATTAGACATGTTAAGGCATATAATACTTGTCATAGGACTAGTTAGGCTTTCCGAACGCGTTTTACACAAACGACGCGTTAAAGTAGCATAAGCTACCTAAACGGGTCGTAATGGGTCGTAAGCACTTAGGATAGGTTTCGTTTTAGTAGGTAAGCTTTGTTAAACCATATTACATAAGTTCCCATACTTATTTGTTTTACGAACCCTCGTACTACCCGATCCTCCGATAGGTCCGGTTATTAATGTAGATACCTATATAGGTGTCGTTTGATTCCGTGATCTTCTAGCTTTGCATGGTGGTTATCCTAGGACTTCTAAGCAATCTCAAGTGAGTACATAGACCCCTCTTTTGTTGTTTTCCAAGCATTTTGGGGTGAAACACATGTGCCTTCTTGTTACTTTCATGCTTTTCATGTTTTCACATTATATACTTGCTATGTTCATTAGTACATTATTAGTACATGATTTCATTATGTTTTTGCTATGTATTCCATTGTGTGCATACTTAGTACATCGTTTTACATGATATTTTCATGCTATGTATGTTTATCATACTTAGTACATCGTTTTACATGACATTTTCATGCTATGTATGTTCATCATACTTAGTACATTTTACATCACATGCTATGTATGCCCATTGTGTGCATACTTAGTACATCGTTTTACAAGACATCTTATACTTGGTATCATGCTATGTATGTCCATCCGTCACATACTTAGTACATTGTTTGTGCATTCTTACCTATGGTATTGTTGTTACATATTTCACTTGCCATACATGACTTTTGTTTACACAATACTTGATTTGACATTTGACAACGGTTTAGACATGGGCAATTTACATTGGTGGTTTATGTGGGTAAGTGATTTGAGTAACGAGACATGTGTAATGTGATACAAGCATGGTGGATACGCCGCTGGTACTTCCTATATATAAGTGCTTGTATTATATTACATGGCGTAGCGTTATTTAAATCATCCATTTGGATTTATACATTTTTACACAAGTAACATATTTTCACAAGACATTGCTTTACAAAACAGTTTGTTTTTATACAAACTCATTTTTACTTTGTTATTCATTTAACCTTACATCATTCTTTTTAACTATACATATCTATCATCGATTTTCAAACGTTTTAGAAAAGCAAACACTTAAACTGGATTCATGACAAGTTTTTGGTTAAACATTTTCTTAAACCTCATGGATCCTATTTTTCATAAAACCTATGTACTCGCCGGCATTTTTATGCTGACGTATTTTCACATGTGTTTCAGGTACAATAGTTGCTGATATTTGATGATGATATTGATGCATGCTCACATAGGATTGGACGAGGCCTTAGTGACATTAAAAGATGCAAGACTAGTTAATTTTTGTTATGTTTCTTTATTGTTAAGACATTGTAACTCATTTAATTCAATAAAACGAAATTTGTTTAATCCATGGTTGTGAAACAATGATTCTGTTACAACACTCCTCGACGTTTCCGCCACGTTTTGTTGTTTTACGTGGTCGGGGTGTGACATAGATGGACCTCTACTTGTTAATCTGCTTGAACTTCCTGATGAGTTTTGATTGTACGAATGTGTTGGCGGGGTGTTAGCGCACTTTGTCTATTGACTTCGTCTTGTATCGAGTCATGTAATAGGGTAGGATAACCAGTGCTCGAGTTGCTAGAAACTGAATTTAGTGGGATAGTTGGTAATTCCGCTTGAAACGGTCAAAGGCAAGTTCAAGCGAAATAAACAATGTTAATGCCGCTTGAAAGTGCCCTTGGTCATTTCAAGCGGAATCACATCACTATATATATGGGCACTTGGGTTTGTCATTTGTAACTTTCGGATCTGAGTAGCGAAGCTCTGCTGAATCGTCTCCAGGTTGTAAATTAGTGTTAAATCAATAATAGAGACCTTATAATTGAATCGAGCGTCCGTTTCATTGATTCCGACTTTGATTCGGATAAACAACTCTTCTGAACGACTCATTCAGGTCGCACAACGATCCTACAAGTGGTATAAGAGCTTAGGAGGAAGAGTTTAGCTTGATATCATTAGTTTTCTGACTTCTACACCTCTTTTTCAAAATTCACAAGATTTTACGGACAAAATGGATTGAATTTCACACATTACATTCGAAACATTGTTTTAACAAAGCCTTGAAAGAATCAGACCTAAATTCGGATTAAAAGTTGACAAAAATGGGCCAAAATCCTAATTCCGTTTGAACGAACATCTTTATTCCGCTTGAAAGTTGCTGTTAATCCCGCTTGAAAAAGTTATTTCGCTTGAAAAATCCACCTGATTTCGCTTCAAATCATAATTCCGTTTGAAATCAGTGTTAATTCCGCTTGAATCGGTATTCCGCTTAAAGATTTCGCTTGAAACAAGTGATTCCGTTTGAAAGTGCTGATTCTGTTTGAAGTTTTGATTTCACTTCAAGTTGTGATCTCGCTTGAAAGTGTCATCCAAGTGAGTTTGTTTGAAATCATTATTCCGCTTCAAAGTGATTTCGTTTAAAAATCACTATTCCGTTTGAAAGTGGATTTTTTCGTGTCAAGATCATTTCACGTCAACCGAGTGTCAGTCTGTCTCAGGTTATTTGATATTATTGAAATTGATTGTGTTTGTTTGTCTCCAGGTTATAATTCAAGAAATTCACATCATGTCTGAAGAATTCTACAACACGTTTTTCAACGCGTTTACATCCGAGTCTTCCGAAATTTCAACATCACGCCAAAAACCATAACGAAAGCGATAAATGAGAATATTAAGCATGACAACTTCTACGGCGCACATTCAAAACCACCAACTCTGGAAAGTATTGAAATTATACTTGGTGGAAGAGCGGTTTATCAACTGGGCAAAAGCGTATGCACACGAAAGCTGGTTCTGTCTGGAGTTTGGATATGAACGGCCAAAAGATGATAAAGGCGAAGATCTTCCACTCAAGAGATTATCCAAAGATGACAAAGCAGAATTTGCAGCTAAACAAAGAATGATTGCTTTAATCCAATCTTCAATCAGAAATGATATGTTTGCTTTATTGCAACATGACGGGTCATCAAAATTGTCTGGGAAGCCTTGAAGGTTAAGGCAGAGGGGGTAAACAAATAAAGAAAAACAAAATTGCTTTACAAAGAAAGAATTCGATTTGTTTGATAGTTTAAAAGATGAATCTGTTAGGCAAATGATTGAAAGATTTGGTCATTTGAAAATTGAGCTTGATCGTTTTGGCATTGTCAAAACAAGAGAGGAAATCATTGATAAGATCATAGAAGCGTTACCACGAGCTGATCAGTGGCAAACGTTTGTTTTTATTCTGAAAAATGATGTTTTGTATGATACAATTTCTCTTGATGTTTGATAGAAAAGATTGAAAGTCATGAACTGGAGTTGCAGAAACAGAACAAGATGAGCAGTTCTTCACATCAACAGAATGTTGGCCTGTACTACAAAGGAAGTTTACTTCGGTGAAAGCTGATAGTTCACCAAAGACAGCATTCAGTGGTGAGAGGACAAAAGAGCCACAGAAGAGCTCATCAAGTTATGATCCGGGTTATCATTCATCGGCTTCAAAAGCTAGTTCTGAAGAAGCAGAGGAGATACTGTGCAACATTGCTCTCAAGTTGAAAAATTCTCCTGCAATGAGTATCAATGCTGCTAAACAGCAAATGAGTTTTCTTGCATCAGTTCTAGAATCGTATGAAGGTCTTGTAGCGGGAAAAATTGGAAACTCAGAGTTAACCAAAGAAGACTACGATCAGATTAATCCGGAAGAGATGGAACTCATTGACATTCGCTGGTGTGGCAAGTTGCATTCGCAGAGCTCAAAGATACATGGAGATTACTGGGAAACAATCGTTAGGCGGTGCATCAACAAAACTTGGATTTGACAAATCCAAAGTGACCTGCTTCAAATGTAAGCAGAAAGGTCATTTCAAGAGAGAATGCACTAATTCTGCAGTTAGTGGAAATGAACATCCGTTCAATGATGATTACTACCGAAAGGCGATCTACCACCGAAGCAGAGAAGAGCCGAAAATGATCGAAGATAAACCCAGAGAAAAATCTAGAGCTTGTGCAGTAATCTACGATGATGAAGGAGATGATTGGAGTCAAGTTCTTCCAGAAGAAGATCGTTTGGAGAATATTCAAAAAACAACTCATGGCAGAGCTATAACAGAGAGCAAACATTATGTTTTTGTTGCTGAAATTAAAGAAGAAAAAGGCATAGCTGAAATTAAAGAGAAAACCAGAGAAGAAATTTCTAAGTGAGAAAACTTACAGAGAAAGAAACATTGCTTTGAACAGAATGAATGAGATGCGGGAAGAATATGAGAGTGTTGTTATGAATAAGAGATGGGATAAAAGAGAGAGTGCTACTTCAACAGAGAAGGTGAACCAGTTGTTCCGAAGAAAGACATAATCTTTGAAGATGTTCTTCTCATAATTCCTTCATCGGCTGAATATTATAGAAATGTTCTAAAAGATGACATGTATGCAAAAAGGCATGAAAAGGAAATCAAATATGCCATGATATCGTGTTTGAGAAAGAGAGATGAAGAGAGAATAAGAAGAGTGTTGAAGAAATGTTGATCAACTTGAAGAAAGCTGTGTGAAGAAATAAAAGCTGAAGCTGTTCAAGTTGAGGTTGAGAAGAAAGTTGAAGTTGTAAAAGAGGAAGATTTGAAAGTTATTGAGACAGAAAAGATTGAAGAAAAAGTTGAGGTGAATGAAGAAGTTGAGAAAGCTGTTACTGAAGAACAGCAGGTTGTAGAAGATGAGAAGAAAACTGAAAGTTTGACTGAGGTAAAGATTGAGAATTTTAAGTCTGCTAGTGATAAAGGTGTTGGTAATGAGAAGAAGGAAGAGCTGAAGCAGAAGAAGTAGCTGAAAACACTGAAGTGCCAATCACTGAGGTAAATTCTGATTCTGAAATCTTAAAACCGATTAAACAGTGCAAGAAATGCATGGAAACATGCAGAGCTTGTACTGAAAAAGATGAGAAGTTCAGAACAAGAGATCTTGAATTCACAAAAATCGAAAACATTTTCAAAGAAAAATGCAAAGAAATGCTAGAAAATGAAAAAGTTTTAAAAGAAAATGATGAAAACTTTCAGAAAAATATAAAAAATTAGAAAAAGAAAATGAGATTTTGAAAAAAATGTTTTGAAAAAGACAGAAGAATGTGATCAAAAAGAAAATGTTTGTCAAGAAATGAAGAAAGAATATGACTCAATGAAATTGGCATATCACATTACAAAAGAGTCATATGAAAAGGTGAAGGGTGAAATGAAGTTTGTTCAATCAAGATTGAATTACTGTTCTGAAACATCAAAGGAACTAAAACGAATGTATGAAATTAAACAAGGTGTTGTAAATTCATATATTGAAGATGTTGCTAAGCTAAAACGGCAGATTGCTGATTTAGAACAGGATAACAACAAATTAAAAAGTTATCACGCGTCATCATATGTGCTTGAATGTATTTTCAACATAAAACCGGATGGAAAAGATTCTGAGCAAAACAAAAAAGGTATTGGCTCAGAGTTTCATCAAGTTCCACCACCGGAAAAGTTTATCTTTTATGATGAAGAAAAGGTCGAAAAAGCTTTCAACCTGGTAGATCAATTGCCAGATAACAACATTGACATAACTTATTCCAAATCTGATGATTCTAGTGATTCAGAGGTGGTAGGTAAGGTCGTTGAAAGTGTGTTGAAAGAAGAGTCGGTTGAATCAGGTAATTCTGAATCACAGGATGAAAATGAAGGTAATTTTCATGATGGATATCTGAAAAACACAAAATCCAAGAAAAAATTGAATGAAGATTCAAAAGGATTGGTTTATACCATGATTGGATCGGACAAATTATTCTTAGATGTTGTATTCCCGATTCAGAATGTGATTTCAGAAAAGATTGACAAAGTTTTCAAAATGGTTGAAATTGAAAAAATCTGATATTCCAAAGTTTGCTGGAAAAGGTCACAAAACTTTTTATAACAAACCTGGTTACAAGAAGAAAAACATGAAGGTTGGGTTAGGTTATAAGAAGAAACAAAGTCGAAATAAAAATGAAATGCCAAATTATCAGTCAAAAATGAATTTTGTTCAAGGAATAAGTTTAGCAGAAGAAAAAGAACTCAAATTTAAATACTATAATGACGAGTTCTTAGCTCAAAAGAAAAAGCAACAACCACAGGTCAAAGATGTGTCCAAAAGAACATGTTTCAAATGTGATCAAATTGGACATCTTGCACGCAAGTGTACAAATCTGAAACCTGTTGATGTTGACAAAAGAAGTCTGAAAATGTTGAGAAACAAAATCTGAGAATGTGAAACAAAGGTCATCAGATTTGATTCGAAACAAACTTGGAGGTATAATACAAACAAGTTTGCTTCAAATCAAAATTGGAAATCAAACCACAATAGGTTCGATTCAAGACAGACCTGGAATTCTCACACACCCAGATTAAGAACAACACAAAGTTGAAAAACATCGGTTGATATGACAAAACCCCAACAGTTTTGGAAACCAAAAGTTGTTGTTCAAAATCAAAATGGTCAAAAAGACTCACATTTTTACCAAAAGGTACTCCAAAAGGTCAAACATGGAGTGCTAAGAAACAAGTCGCTTCGGTAAAAGATGAAAAGTTGAAATTAAAATTGAAAAAGTCTTTGTACAAAATGACAAAGATTTTTCGAAATTGAATGATGCATATTGTATTGAAATGCCTAAGGTCAAAAAGACCTGGGCAAAATTGTTCAAGTAATTGAGTTAGTTGAATGTGCAGGTGTAATGCGGGAATATCAAGTGTCGACTCAATTATGTAATGAAATAAATCCACATTTAGTGTTCATTAAGTTTTGTTTTAATTTATGTCCATTGAGTTGATCATAAAAACTCTATATAAATTCTCATGTAATTTGTATTGGGGATAGTTTTTGAGTTTTATAAAATAATTGATTTTTCACTTCAAATTCCGTGCCTTTTGGGTGGAATCTTGGGGTTGGGGAAGAACTACACGGGTATTCGCAGAATCAACGTGTTTGATCTTCGTTTCCGTATCACGCGCTACATCAGTTGGTATCAGAGCTAAATTCCTGGCTCAAAATGGCTTGTGAGAGGGATTATCGCTTGTACCACACTCTACCATGTTTTGATGAATACGAAGATGAGCAATGGTATTCTTGGGCATGCGACGATGATTCGGGTGGTACCAGTAGTGTGCTCACCATTAGACATTCACTTCAAATTCCGTGCCTTTTGGGTGGAATCTTGGGGGTTGGGGAAGAACTACACGGGTATTCGCAGAATCAACGTGTTTGATCTTCGTTTCCGTATCACGCGCTACATCAGTTGGTATCAGAGCGGGAATATCAAGTGTCGACTCAATTATGTAATGAAATAAATCCACATTTAGTGTTCATTAAGTTTTGTTTTAATTTATGTCCATTGAATTGATCATAAAAACTCTATATAAGTTCTCATGTAATTTGTATTGGGGGATAGTTTTTTGAGTTTTATAAAATAATTGATTTTTCACTTCAAATTCCGTGCCTTTTAGGTGGAATCTTGGGGGTTGGGGAAGAACACACGGTATTCTTTGAATCAACGTGTTTGATCTTCGTTTCCGTATCACGCGCTACATCAGTTGGTATCAGAGCTAAATTCCGGGCTCAAAATGGCTTGTGAGAGGGATTATCGCTTGTACCACACTCTACCATGTTTTGATGAATACGAAGATGAGCAATGGTATTCTTGGGCATGCGACGATGATTCGGGTGGTACCAGTAGTGTGCTCACCATTAGACATGACCACAAAAAAGAGTCGACGATCATGGGAGCCGGTGATGACGAATCAAGTTTCAAAAGTCATAGCGTTAAGGGTGATGGTCCTACTATGGTAACGGGTGGTCCAGCGGCTACATTTGGAACTCAACCTGTTAGCATGGGGGGCTTGCAAAAAAATTTCATGAGCAAAGCAATGAAGTCGAAGGCGTAAAGAAACACAATAGATTTTGGTGCTTCTCAAATTTACTTTTGTACAATTTTAAAAGGTAATTTTCCAACAAATAGTTTTGAGGAAATTATTTTGGATGATGAAAACCATGGTATACAAAATTCTCATGCTGTAAAAATCTGGTACGAGTTCTATTTGAAAATTTGGTTGATGTAGGTCCCTCGGAGGTTGAGGTTTAACCTATTCCTTGTTATGTTAACCCACTAGCAAGTGCGGAATCCAAGCTAGCAAGCAAACCGGAGTTTATATGAAAGCAAAGTGAACAAGAGAAAGAGTAGACAAGCAAGTATCAAAGTTTTCTCTTGTATTTCAGTGGACACGGTTACAGACCTTGACCAAACTGAAAATACACTCTTACAAGACCTTGTTTCACACACAAAAGCTCTCTACTGTGAATACAAACTTTGGACAGAACTTGTAGAACTTATTGTAAAGTGAAACCTCATGGGTATATATACCCATACCAGATTCCCATGCACGAAAGGAAGATATTCTGGTCGAAGGATCATCTATCGACCAGAAGTATCTTCGAAAGACTTCGAAGGATCTCAACATACCTCGAAGGATAGTATATCCTTCGAGGTCCATCAATATCCATCGAACCATAATCTTTCGAGGACATCTAGGTCATCGAAGGATACTATTCAACCTTCGATGACATCCTTCGAAGCATGACATCTTTTCAAACACTAAGTGTTGAACTTAAAACACTAATGTGATTTGGCCAAGTCAAACCAGGAGGATGGTTGACTTGGTCAAACACATATTACAACACATAAACAACATACAAAAGACGTAAACACAACCGACAAAAGACATCGTTTTATACATTACAAAACATAGACAAAGTACAGACACAAAGTGCACCACACAAACTCCCCTTGGCTGTAGCTTTGTCTTGGTCTTCATGTCTTAAAGTCTCTAACGCCCTTTCCACGGCTAAATGATGCGACAACATGCACTTCCTGCATTGATCAACAAGTTGAAGCAGTATCGAGCCATCCTTTGAAACTTCATGGCTTGATCTCGATCTTGAACTAAGTAATTGATTTCATGATCCTTCAACACAATGATATCCGATCTGGACATGTTTGTAATCCACATCGGATCGATTATCCTGAAGTTCTCTGCGTTGTCTCTGAACAAGATCACAGCTTCACCAGTGTCTGCATCATAAACCCAGCAGCGGAAATTACCAAGAAAGTCGGTCTTCATTTTCAACAACGGAATCTTCTTCATCACCCTAGGAGGATCATATACCAGACGATAACGAGCGTGTTAGTCTCTGGATCAAGAGTGAACTTGATCTGCTCGTATCTTGGAAATTGAGGTTGTATAGAGGATCCTTCCAACCCAAACGCCTTTCAAGCCTGATTTTCTTTGCAAAGAGATCTACCATTGGTTCTTTAGCTCGATTGATTACATCAAGCTGCGCCAACACTGCCACATCATAATATGGAAGTGTGAGAATACTAAGAAGAGTTCTGAAGTATTGAAGACCAGATTCTCTCTCACAACCATGCAGTGTAAGTCTTTCACAAACATCCAGCTGATGATACGACCCCTTGCCTGATTTTTCTCCAACAACATGTAGTTAGCCTGTTCCAATGGGGCAAGCGGAGGAGGATTCCTAGCCAGGAAATCCGCTCGCCATTCATTAATAGTTCTCTCACGGCTTTCTTGAGCAGTTGGCGAATCAGAAGACAGATTTTCAAACTCTGCTGTCTTCTCAGCGACAAAGTTATCATCCAGAGCATTCATTACAGCATCATCATCTCGAACATAGACAGGACGTTCAGGATCAGAACTGATGAAGATTTCATCAATTGAGGAGAAATCAGTCTGATCCTGTACTAGAGGAGTAGCATCAATCAAACATTCAGCAACGTCATCCAACTCAAACAACCTTGATAACTGTTCATCTGTCATCTCAGATACAAACTCTCCCTCTTCCAGTAGTTCACCCGTGATAGGATGAAACTTTGAGCACTTGAGGATTCAGAAGGATCTTCAGTAAAGGTTTCTGGTTCTAGGCTGATCTGTGAAGGATCTACAGACGTTTCCAATGTTTCAGTCTGTTCAGTTGGACCAGTAGAGGCTGTAGGAGGAGCAGACGGAGTCTCTTGAGAAGTGCCAGATCCGCCTGCAGCACCGGATGCAGCTGCACCGGAGCCTGAGGCTGCTGTTTGATCTGGATTAGCAGAATCATCATCCTGATCATCTTGACGTCTTGGAGTACTATCCTTGAGCGTTGCACCTCTCTCTCCATAATATCCCAACCTGTTTATGACCCTACCAAAGTTTTCTTGCATAGGTCTGAATGCTATCTTCAGTCTTTCATCACGACTGCTAACTGTTTCCCTTAACGCTTTTGCTGAATTTCCAGATTAGTACTGTGTCTTTTCATGATCTCCACCTCTCTATCTCTTGCCAAGTTAGCCTTCTTTAATCTATCAATTTCTTCAGCTTGTTCTTTGATCTTCATACTTTGAGCACTTACATAGAACACAGCTGATTGTGAGCCTCTGCATCCTTCACTCGTTGTACACGATGTTCTTCAATCGTTCGTGTATGTCGACCAACTATGTCACCCAGTTCACTGATTTGTTCAATCAAGAACTGTACCTTATCAGCTTCAGAGAAACCTGACAAGGTTTCTGCCAGAGATAGCCTGAAGGGCTCAGGTCTCGATGAACCAGATTGACCTGCCTGACCCGAACCACCTGAAGGACCAGTTATAACAAGAGTAGGTCGAGGTTGTGTACCTGTTGGTGGGAGTTTCAGGTGGCTGTTGATCAACAGACACCTGATGAGCTCCCGAAGACCTCTGTGGAGAAGACATAAGATCAATTGTCTCAGAAGCAGTTAACTGATCGCCAATTGGAGGAAGCTGCTACTCAGGATCAGATGAAGGCTGAACTGACACTGGAACAGAGTGTCAGCAGTAGATTCTTTGATCCACGACCACCCTGTCGTTGAGCCTTCCTTTTCCTGATGAAACCTGGAGAAGTAAGAACATAATCCTCATCTTTATCAGAATCTCCAGTATCTCCTGTCTTCTTAATCTTTTCAAACCTGGGATTCCCACGACTATCCTTGTATTTCCTCAACCCCGGAGGAGTAGGATTATTATCATCAGGCGAAGAATCACCATCATCATCACCAGAACCTCCTGCTTCATCTTCAGAAGATGAACTGCTTTCATCGATAAGCTTTCCCGGCTGATCAACCTTACCCTTTCCTTTGTCAGTCGCAAGCAGCAACACTTGACTGACCAGCACCACCATCACCACCAGAAACAGCTTGAACATCAGGATCAACAGGCATATCCTGAGCCACTTCAGCAGTCACATTCACATCAACCTTAGCACTAGCTGCTGCACCAGAACTGCCAGCAGATCTTCTAGTGGCTTTGATTCCATGCTTAGCTGTGAGTTGCTCATCAGCCATAGCAATCAATTTTGGTTCTTCATCGTCAGACACACTTCCTTCACGTCGCCATCTGTTGTTCTGTGGAGGCTCATATTCAGGAGCATCAAGATGACCAATCATTTTCCTATCCGGATGCGTTCCCGTGTAAACTCCATAGACTTGAAAATTAGAAGTGTGCGCTCGTTCATAGGATTCACTGGAAATACATCTGCCTCGGCTTTAGCAAGATCAGGAATCTGTGATCTATTAACATCTGCAGAAAGCGGATATAACCAAACTTGGTGTTGTACGCTGTTTATCAGACGGAAGAGGCCTCTGAGAGTTCTCTTTCAGATTGTTGAAATATACCGAGAGATGTTAACGGCTTGTTCGAATCAGCGCCGTAAACAATCCTGTCAGATCAATAGGAGACAGATCATACCCAGAGCGTTTGTTGCTTAGGCAATGAATGAGGATTGTGCAGAAGAAACTTGTATTTAAGCGGCAGATATTTCTTGTTGATTTGATTGGCAAGAACGTTGTCGCTGTACTTGAGCCTTAACAATAACCCCTTTGACACTGCAAGTCTATTGAAGTTGGATCCTCAGAATTATCACCAAGTCGAAGACGTTCCCTGATTGAGTTCTCAGTAATAACTACTGGCTTTTCTGCGACGATTGCCCTGATTACTTCCTGATTATCCACTGTTTCCACCCCAGCGGTATTCCAGAATGCCTTGATATGTGATTGATAGGCGACATGCTGTGTGGTGATAGCATAGTTGATTCGCGCCCGATGAAGATATTCCATAATCCCAGCAAACTCAGGACTGATGCCTCCTTCTGGTTGTAAGTACGCCACCATATTATGTCTAGATTCAGACATAGCTTCCAGTTCAGATTTCACTTTCTTGGTGGGTTTGGCCCGTTCAAACTTAACTTTTGGTGCCATTTCTGCACATCACAATTGCACGTAATAAGCACGGGTCAAACAGTCAACATTGAGTTTCACACTTAGAAAAATTTTCAATTTCTTGAAAATTTCCTAAGTGTTGAAACTATCGAAGGATACACTATGTCCATCGAAGGATGAAATGTGGCACGAAGGATGAAACTCAGTTCGAAGGATGATGAATGGTTCGAAGGATGTTGATCCAGCTCGAAAGATGCTGTTTATCTTGAAAGATGTCAAACTTATCGAAAGATCATCTTTCGAATGATCAAGATATTTTGAAAGATACCTTGATCTTTCGAAGGCTGATCCAACGAAGGATGATCTTTCGGGATATCCATTATCTTTCGAAATTCACCTCGAAGGATGCTGTTTAGCACATCTCTCGAGGTGATGACTCATCATCTTCCCAAACGGTTACTGTTCATCGGATTATCTTTCCGGTGGGTTTTCCGGTGATTTTAATGTTTTTTTCGGTGACAGTTATATCTATGTTCAAGACAGTTTTTATAGCAAACCAAGACTAACATCATCACCATTTCAAAACATCAACCATTTTAAACCAAACCAGATCAAAGAACACAAACCAACACTTTAACTTTACCCAAACCCTAACCTCCCCTGTTTTAACCCACCAAAACATTCAGTCAACAAAGTTCAATCTAACCACCAAAACATCCATAAACAGATACAGAAGCATCACATAATCACAACATTACTAAAACATAACCTAGACATTCAAAATTTTCATGAATAAAACAGGAACATTAAAGAATGAATCATGATCAATGATATGTTTAAGAAGTTTTGTTTTGATGTTCGATAATAGATTAAAGCATAAACATCCTACCAAGATACAGTTATGAAATCCTGATAAACAAACAAGTGATTTTGAAATTTTTGGCAGAGTTTCGAGAGGATTTTGAGGGTTTTTGAAAACTGATAAATGAGAATGATGAAGAAGACACCTTTTTATACCAGACCTCGAAAGTCGAACCGTCTCGAAAGACACAACTCTACTCGAAAGATGGACAGCTGTCACGAAGGATCCCTTTTTGTTCGAAGGATCCAGATATTTGAAGGATCTGGATCGAAGGATGCCAGATATTTATGGATCCTTCGAAAGATATCCTTCGATCTAGAATCATCCTTCAAAGGTTCTGGTCAACTCGAAGGATCACTTGGTCAAATCTTTCGTTGACCAAGCATCTTTCGACAGAGACTGTTTGACTTTCATTGACTTTCTTGACCATCTGATCTTTCGAGGGCCATTGCTTCCTCGAAGGATCAGATTTCCACCAACACTTGGATTTTTGGGGAATTTCCAATTTAACCCTTCAAATTTTGAGGTTTTCCAAAAATGACCATGTTGAAAAGTTGTCCATTATGAAGTTCTGCAAGGTTAATTTTATGAAGTATTTCGGCTTGTCAGGTATCGGATCGAGCACCAACATCATTCAATCAAAAATAAGGTTAAATTAAAAATCTTTTTGGTTTTTGAAGTTTGATAAAGATAAAAGGCAACAATTTTAGAATCCTTTGAATGTTATCAAACGACATCACCGCTAATGTCGTGCTGATATGCACCAAACGAACAAAAACTGTTTAAAATTAAAGCAGTAAATAAATATATACAAACACAACAATATTTTTGCGAGTTTCTGGTGAAGAGAATCATATCAGCTGGCGGTCTTTTGTCAAAACACATTTCCTTTTAACATTTACAGAAATTGATAAATATTTTACCACAATTACCGATATTGTTATCCACTTAAACTCAACAATCAAGTGTAATCATAATACAATGAGATACGTTTAAGGTATGATTACACTTACCGACCGGTGTTCATCCACTTCACGACACATTCCCGTATCAAGGTATGCACGCGATTCATCATACTGGGGAGTATACCGTTTATCATCCGTTTTCTTAACGTATATATATTTACAATGTGAACAAGTCACTTATTTTGAATTTGAAAACAAGCCCTATGTGATAGAATCACTTATTGATGAGGAACTTGAGTTTCAATGCATGAGGGCACAGGAGCAAGTCCGTGAACAGGTCAGTACTTCCATACAGCAAGAGACGAACTTGACTCCCGGATAATGTGATATTTTATCACTTATTTTGGGACATGTGATTGTTGATCACTTATTGAGGTCGAATGCAGTATGTATTATGTACACGTATGTATGGTATCATGGAATATCTTAGACTTAGTCTATTTATAGAAGCATCCATGATACCCAGATGATAAACAGCATAAACCCGAATATCTCAGAACCTCGGCAATCTATCAAACGAAATTTCGGTACCAAGACCATATGCCAATGAACGGTTCCCACGCGGTTTTCAGTCTGTTATGTTTATATCTCCTGCATACTTTAAAATGATCGTGAGTCTACCGGTACATCATTAGTAGAGCTACTTACATTTTCTTTTCACCCACCTAAAAACTCCCCCTAGTTAACCCCTTTGAGCCTAAACCTTACATTCTTTACCCTAAAAACCCTTTTAACCACCAAAACCCTTTTTATTTTTACCCTTTATTTTAGTAACAAGCTCGGTTTTCGTGTGACTAAAAAATGATGAAAATGAAGTTAGAAATAAACAAACAAAGCCCTTAAAACATGTAGGTCCCTCGGAGGTTGAGGTTTAACCTATTCCTTGTTATGTTCAACACTCTAGCAAGTGCGGAATCCAAGCTAGAGTGCAACCGGAGTTTAGATGAAAGCAAAGATTACAAAGAGAAAGATAGACACGCAAGATATCAAAGTTTTCTCTTGTATTTCAGTGGACACGGTTACAGACCTTGACCAAACTGAAATGCTCTCTATTACAGACCTGGGTTTCACACACAAAAGCTCTCTACACCTTGAACAACCTTACACAGAACTTGTCGAACTAGTTGTAAAGTGAAACCCTCATGGGTATATATATACCCATACTAGACTGACATGCACGAAGGATAAATGTTCTGGTCGAAGGATCATCTGTCGACCAGAAAAGCTATCGAAAGATCTCGAAGGATCTAGACATACCTCGAAGGATGGTATATCCTTCGAGGTCCATAAAGATCCTCCGAAACATCATCTTTCGAAGTCATCGAAGGATACTAAACATCCTTCGATGACATCCTTCGAGACATGTTATCTTTCAACCACTAAGTGTTGTTGTTTGGCCAAGTCAAACCAGGAGGATGGTTGACTTGGTCAAACATATATTACAACACATAAACAACATACAAAAGACGTAAACACAACCGACAAAAGACATCGTTTTATACATTACAAAATATAGACAAAGTACAGACACAAAGTGCACCAACAAACTCCCCCTTGGCTGTAGCTTTGTCTTCGTCTTCATGTCTTAAGTCTCTAACGCCCTTTCCACGGCTAAATGATGCGACGACCATGCACTTCCTGCATTGATCAACAAGTTGAAGCAGTATCGAGCCATCCTTTGAAACTTCATGGCTTGATCTCGATCTTGAACTAAATAATTGATTTCATGATCCTTCAACACAATGATATCCGATCTGGACATGTTTGTAATCCACATCGGATCGATTATCCTGAAGTTCTCTGCGTTGTCTCTGAACAAGATCACAGCTTCACCAGTGTCTGCATCATAAACCCAGCAGCGGAAATTACCAAGAAAGTCGGTCTTCATTTTCAACAACGGAATCTTCTTCATCACCCTAGGAGGATCATATACCAGACGATAACGAGCGGTGTTAGTCTCTGGATCAAGAGTGAACTTGATCTGCTCGTATCTTGGAAATTGAGGTTTGTATAGAGGATCCTTCCAACCCAAACGCCTTTCAAGCCTGATTTTCTTTGCAAAGAGATCTACCATCGATTCTTTAGCTCGATTGATTACATCAAGCTGCGCCAACACTGCCACATCATAATATGGAAGTGTGAGAATACTAAGGAGAGTTCTGAAGTATTGAAGACCAGATTCTCTCTTGACAACCATGCAGTGTAAGTCTTTCACAAACATCCAGCTGATGATGCGACCCCTTGCCTGATTTTTCTCCAACAACATGTAGTTAGCCTGTTCCAATGGGGCAAGCGGAGGAGGATTCCTAGCCAGGAAATCCGCTCGCCATTCATTAATAGTTCTCTCACGGCTTTCTTGAGCAGTTGGCGAATCAGAAGACAGATTTTCAAACTCTGCTGTCTTCTCAGCAACAAAGTTATCATCCAGAGCATTCATTACAGCATCATCATCTCGAACATAGACAGGACGTTCAGGATTAGAACTGATGAAGATTTCATCAATTGAGGAGAAATCAGTCTGATCCTGTACCAGTGGAGTAGCATCAATCAAACATTCAGCAACGTCATCCAACTCAAACAACCTTGATAACTGTTCATCTGTCATCTCAGATACAAACTCTCCCTCTTCCAGTAGTTCACCCGTGATAGGATGAAACTTTTGAGCACTTGAGGATTCAGGAGGATCTTCAGTAAAGGTTTCTGGTTCTAGACTGATCTGTGAAGGATCTACAGACGTTTCCAATGTTTCAGTCTGTTCAGTTGGACCAGTAGAGGCTGTAGGAGGAGCAGACGGAGTCTCTTGAGAAGTGCCAGATCCGCCTGCAGCACCGGATGCAGCTGCACCGGAGCCTGAGGCTGCTGTTTGATCTGGATTAGCAGAATCATCATCCTGATCATCTTGACGTCTTGGGAGTACTATCCCTTGAGCGTTGCACCTCTCTCTCCATAATATCCCAACCTGTTTATGAACCCTACCAAAGTTTTCTTGCATAGGTCTGAATGCTATCTTCAGTCTTTCATCACGACTGCTAACTGTTTCCCTTAACGCTTTTGCTGAATTTTCCAGATTAGTACTGTGTCTTTTCATGATCTCCACCTCTCTATCTCTTGCCAAGTTAGCCTTCTTTAATCTATCAATTTCTTCAGCTTGTTCTTTGATCTTCATACTTTGAGCACTTACAATAGAACACAGCTGATTGTGAGCCTCTGCATCCTTCACTCGTTGTACACGATGTTCTTCAATCGTTCGTGTATGTCGACCAACTATGTCACCCAGTTCACTGATTTGTTCAATCAAGAACTGTACCTTATCAGCTTCAGAGAAACCTGACAAGGTTTCTGCCAGAGATGGCCTGGAGGGCTCAGGTCTCGATGAACCAGATTGACCTGCCTGACCCGAACCACCTGAAGGACCAGTTATAACAAGAGTAGGTCGAGGTTGTGTACCTGTGGTGGGAGTTTCAGGTGGCTGTTGATCAACAGACACCTGATGAGCTCCCGAAGACCTCTGTGGAGAAGACATAAGATCAATTGTCTCAGAAGCAGTTAACTGATCGCCAATTGGAGGAAGCTGCTGCTCAGGATCAGATGAAGGCTGAACTGACACTGGAACAGAAGTGTCAGCAGTAGATTTCTTTGATCCACGACCACCCTGTCGTTGAGCCTTCCTTTTCCTGATGAAACCTGGAGAAGTAAGAACATAATCCTTATCTTTATCAGAATCTCCAGTATCTCCTGTCTTCTTAATCTTTTCAAACCTGGGATTCCCACGACTATCCTTGTATTTCCTCAACCCCGGAGGAGTAGGATTATTATCATCAGGCGAAGAATCACCATCATCATCACCAGAACCTCCTGCTTCATCTTCAGAAGATGAACTGCTTTCATCGATAAGCTTTCCCGGCTGATCAACCTTACCCTTTCCTTTGTCAGTCGCAGCAGCAACACTTGACTGACCAGCACCACCATCACCACCAGAAACAGCTTGAACATCAGGATCAACAGGCATATCCTGAGCCACTTCAGCAGTCACATTCACATCAACCTTAGCACTAGCTGCTGCACCAGAACTGCCAGCAGATCTTCTAGTGGCTTTGATTCCATGCTTAGCTGTGAGTTGCTCATCAGCCATAGCAATCAATTTTGGTTCTTCATCGTCAGACACACTTCCTTCACGTCGCCATCTGTTGTTCTGTGGAGGCTCATATTCAGGAGCATCAAGATGACCAATCATTTTCCTATCCGGATGCGTTCCCGTGTAAACTCCCATAGACTTGAAAATTAGAAGTGTGCGCTCGTTCATAGGATTCACTGGAAATACATCTGCCTCGGCTTTAGCAAGATCAGGAATCTGATCGTCTATTAACATCTGCAGAAAGCGAGGATATAACCAAAACTTGGTGTTTGTACGCTGTTTATCAGACGGAAGAGGCCTCTGAGAGTTCTCTTTCAGATTGTTGAAAATATACCGAGAGATGTTGAACGGCTTGTTCAGAATCAGCGCCGTAAACAATCCTGTCAGATCAATAGGAGACAGATCATACCCAGAGCGTTTGTTGCTTAGGCAATGAATGAGGATGTGCAGAAGAAACTTGTATTTAAGCGGCAGATATTTCTTGTTGATTTGATTGGCAAGAACGTTGTCGCTGTACTTGAGCCTTAACAATAACCCCCTTTGACACTGCAAGTCTATTGAAGTTGGATCCTCAGAATTATCACCAAGTCGAAGACGTTCCCTGATTGAGTTCTCAGTAATAACTACTGGCTTTTCTGCGACGATTGCCCTGATTACTTCCTGATTATCCACTGTTTCCACCCCAGCGGTATTCCAGAATGCCTTGATATGTGATTGATAGGCGACATGCTGTGTGGTGATAGCATAGTTGATTCGCGCCCGATGAAGATATTCCATAATCCCAGCAAACTCAGGACTGATGCCTCCTTCTGGTTGTAAGTACGCCACCATATTATGTCTAGATTCAGACATAGCTTCCAGTTCAGATTTCACTTTCTTGGTGGGTTTGGCCCGTTCAAACTTAACTTTTGGTGCCATTTCTGCACATCACAATTGCACGTAATAAGCACGGGTCAAACAGTCAACATTGAGTTTCACACTTAGAAAAATTTTCAATTTCTTGAAAATTTCCTAAGTGTTGAAACTATCGAAGGATACACTATGTCCATCGAAGGATGAAATGTGGCACGAAGGATGAAACTCAGTTCGAAGGATGATGAATGGTTCGAAGGATGTTGATCCAGCTCGAAAGATGCTGTTTATCTTGAAAGATGTCAAACTTATCGAAAGATCATCTTTCGAATGATCAAGATATTTTGAAAGACACCTTGATCTTTCGAAGGCTGATCCAACGAAGGATGATCTTTCGGGATATCCATTATCTTTCGAAATTCACCTCGAAGGATGCTGTTTAGCACATCTCTCGAGGTGATGACTCATCATCTTCCCAAACGGTTACTGTTCATCGGATTATCTTTCCGGTGGGTTTTCCGGTGATTTTAATGTTTTTTTTTTCCGGTGACAGTTATATCTATGTTCAAGACAGTTTTTATAGCAAACCAAGACTAACATCATCACCATTTCAAAACATCAACCATTTTAAACCAAACCAGATCAAGAACACAAACCAACACTTTAACTTTACCCAAACCCTAACCTCCCCTGTTTTAACCCACCAAAACATTCAGTCAACAAAGTTCAATCTAACCACCAAAACATCCATAAACAGATACAGAAGCATCACATAATCACAACATTACTAAAACATAACCTAGACATTCAAAATTTTCATGAATAAAACAGGAACATTAAAGAATGAATCATGATCAATGATATGTTTAAGAAGTTTTGTTTTGATGTTCGATAATAGATTAAAGCATAAACATCCTACCAAGATACAGTTATGAAATCCTGATAAACAAACAAGTGATTTTGAAATTTTTGGCAGAGTTTCGAGAGGATTTTGAGGGTTTTTGAAAACTGATAAATGAGAATGATGAAGAAGACACCTTTTTATACCAGACCTCGAAAGTCGAACCGTCTCGAAAGACACAACTCTACTCGAAAGATGGACAGCTGTCACGAAGGATCCCTTTTTGTTCGAAGGATCCAGATATTTGAAGGATCTGGATCGAAGGATGCCAGATATTTATGGATCCTTCGAAAGATATCCTTCGATCTAGAATCATCCTTCAAAGGTTCTGGTCAACTCGAAGGATCACTTGGTCAAATCTTTCGTTGACCAAGCATCTTTCGACAGAGACTGTTTGACTTTCATTGACTTTCTTGACCATCTGATCTTTCGAGGGCCATTGCTTCCTCGAAGGATCAGATTTCCACCAACACTTGGATTTTTGGGGAATTTCCAATTTAACCCTTCAAATTTTGAGGTTTTCCAAAAATGACCATGTTGAAAAGTTGTCCATTATGAAGTTCAGCAAGGTTAATTTTATGAAGTAATTCGGCTTGTCAGGTATCGGATCGAGCACCAACATCATTCAATCAAAATAAAGTTAAGATGAAAATCTTTTTGGATTTTGAAGTTTGATAAAAATAAAAGGCAACAATTTTAAAATCCTTTGAATGTTATCAAACGACATCACCGCTAATGTCGTGCTGATATGCACCAAACGACAAAAACTGTTTAAAATTAAAGCAGTAAATTAAGCAGAAAGTAAATATGTACAAACACAACAATATTTTTGCGAGTTTCTGGCGAAGAGAATCATATCAGCTTGCGGTCTTTTGTCAAAACACACTTCCTTTTTTTTTAAAAAATTCTTTTACAGAAGCGGATAAGTATTCTACCACAATTACCGATATTGTTGTCCACTTAAACTCAACGATCAGGTGTAATCATAATACAATGAGATACGTTTAAGGTATGATTTATACTTACCGACCGGTGTTCATCCACTCACGACACATTCCCGTATCAAGGTATGCACGCGATTCATCATACTGGGGAGTATACCGTTTATCATCCGTTTTTGACGTATATATATACAATGTGAACAAGTCACTTATTTGAATTTGAAAACAAGCCCTATGTGATAGAATCACTTATTGATGAGGAACTTGATTTTCGATGCATGAGGGCACAGGAGCAAGTCCGTGAACAGGTCAGTACTTCCGTACAGCAGAGAGACGAACTTGACTCCCGGATAAATGTGATATTTTATCACTTATTTGATTTGGACATGTGATTGTTGATCACTTATTGAGGTCGAATGCAGTATGAGATATGTACACGTATGTATGGTATCATGGAAGAACTTAGACTTTGTCTTTTATAGAAACAACCATGATACCCAGATGATAAACAGCATAAACCCCGAATATCTCAGAACCTCGGCAATCTATCAAACGAAATTTCGGTACCAAGACCATATGCCAATGAACGGTTCCCACGCGGTTTTCAGTCTGTTATGTTTATATCTCCTGCATACTTTAAAATGATCGTGAGTCTACCGGTACATCATTAGTAGAGCTACTTATCATTTTCTTTTTCTTTTGATTTCTGGAAACATGTTTCAACCGACCTCTGATGTAATATCACTTTCTCTTATATTGCCAAGAAACTCATTTTTGTTTTTCTATTGTTTTTGTGTTTTTCTGAATTTTCTCCCCCTTAAATGCAGAAAGTAAATAAATTAAAGACATATTTTTGTATTTTTGTGGTTTTTCAATGTTTTTGTATTTTTCTTGAAACTTTCTCCCCCTAAAATTCAAAAATAAAGAAAATGAAAAATATTTTTGGATTTTTGGTTTTTTTAGAAAAATATTTACAAAAACGATTTCCTGATGTCGGTTACTCTTGCTTCACCTTAATGCCGTTTACCAAAAGTAAATAATCAAATCTTGATTTATCAAATGCTTTGGTAAAAAGGTCGGCACGTTGGTGGTCGGTATGAATATGAACCACATCGATAAGTCTCTTTTCAAAGCAATCACGTATGAAGTGATATTTAATATCGATGTGCTTCGTTTTCGAGTGCTGTACAGGATTTCTAGTGATCTGTAAGGCAGCCTCATTATCAACATAAATAGGAGTAGTTAGGAATTCAAAACCGTAGTCCCGCATCTGTTGTTGGATCCATAGAACCTGGGAGCAGCAACTAGACGCAGCAATGTATTCTGCTTCACATGTAGACGTAGCCACACATGTCTGCTTCTTGCATTGCCAAGTGACTAGGCGATTGCCTAAGAACTGACATCCTGCTGTAGTTGATTTTCCATCTTTCTTGCAGCCGCCGAAATCAGAATCACTGAAAGCTTTAAGATCGAAGTTATCATCCTTAGGATACCATAACCCGGTGTCGGGGTAAGTCTTCAGATAACGAAAGATCCTTTTGACAGCAGCATAGTGAGAGACCTTCGGATTCGCTTGATACCTAGCGAGAAGACAAGTTGGATACATAATGTCGGGTCTTGATGCGGTGAGATACATTAAAGATCCAATCATAGCACGATAGAGCGAAGAATCCACAGCATCTCCTTCGTCATCAGGAGTAATTCCATGATTCTGAGGAAGAGGAGTAGAAATTGGCTTCGAATCGGACATCTGGAACCGGCTCAAGATGTCCCCGACGTACTTGGTTTGATGAATAAAAATTCCAGATTCGGATTGATTTACTTGCAAACCCAAGAAAAACATCATTTCACCCATCGCACTCATCTCGAATCGATCTTGCATCACCTTTTCAAATTCTTTACACAACTTATCATCGGTAGAACCAAAGATAATGTCGTCGACATACACTTGTACCAACAGAAGATCTTCACCATTCTCTTTGATGAAGAGGGTACAGTCGATCAAACCCCGTCTAAAACCATTGCTGAGCAGATAGGTAGACAACGTTTCATACCAAGCCCGAGGTGCTTGATGAAGACCATATAACGCCTTGTTTAGAAGTAAAACCCTGTCAGGATGTAATGGATCTTCAAACCCCGGTGGTTGCTCGACATATACTTCCTCCTCGACTACTCCGTGTAGAAAAGCACTTTTGACATCCATCTGGTACACCTTAAATTTCTTGAAAGATGCATAGGCTAGAAAGATTCTAATAGCCTCCAGACGAGCAACAGGAGCATACACTTCATTGTAGTCAATGCCTTCAATCTGACTAAAGCCTTGGACAACCAACCTTGCTTTGTTTCGGACAACAATCCCACGGTCGTCCTTTTTGCACTTGAACACCCAGCGAGTTCCGATCTTTTTGTAGTTATCGGGCCTATCAACCAATTTCCATACGCCCAATTTCTCAAACTGCTGAAGTTCTTCTTGCATTGCTTCCACCCAGGAATCATCCTTCAATGCCTCTTTCCAAGATTTAGGTTCTTCTTGGCTAACGTAGCAGGCAAAGGACCATTGATTCTGTTGTCCCGATTCTCGTATCTCAGCATACAAGCCAGCATTTTCGTTGTTTCTGATTTGATTTCTTGTCCTTACACCACTGAGAATATCACCTATTATATTCTGCTGAGGATGAATGTTATGAATTCGGGTTTCAGTAACTTGAGGAACTTCAACATTTGACCTCAAGTTAGTGATATTTAAATTCCCGATATCATTCTGAAGCTGGTGAGTTGTAGAAGATGATGCATTTTCTTCTTGGATAATTGGCGCAGACACTGGATCCGTTGCTTCTGAAGTACCTTGAACCGGACGCAGTGCTTCACCATCATTTGCATCAACATACTCCTCATCTTCCGATGACAAATTGTAATCGACAGCATCATTAAACACCTCATTTGAAACGAGATTGTTGACAGAAGAAGACGCTTGTGAGTCAACAATGATTGGACGAGCTAACTGAGAGCCAGTCGCATTCTCGCTTTCAGACAACATTTGAGCAATTGCATTATCATCATCAAATGTAGGCAGATTGAATGAGTCGAAAAGACCATCATAATCGAACATCCATGGTTCACCAGAAGGCTTCGGAGGATTAGAATATCTTTGGACTCTTACTTCACCCCATTCTTCAATCCTTTTGGTAGTCAGGTTCCATACTCGCAGATTAGGAGTAGCATACCCAAGGAAATAACCTTCGATAGCTTTGGCACCAAACTTCCCATCGGGCTCAATCATGGTACATGGTGCACCAAAAGGTTCTAGATATTCCAAGTCAGGAGTCTTCTTGTGTAGGAGTTCGAAGCACGTTTTTCCATGTCTTTTCACTGTGAGAACCCTGTTTAACGTGTAGCAAGCCGAGGCAACAGCTTCAGTCCAGAATCGAACTGGAAGCTGAGACTCAACCAACATGGTTCTTGCAGTCTCTATTAAGGTTCTGTTCTTTCTTTCAGCGACTCCATTTTGTTGTGGCGTGTACCGAGAGCTGTATTCATGAAGGATTCCTTTTGCAGTGCAAAACTCATCCATAACCCTGTTTTTGAACTCGGTACCGTTGTCGCTTCGAATTCACCTCACCTTTAGAATATACAGATTTTCCAACAGGGTGATCAAATTCTTCAGAATTTCTGGAGTCTCGCTCTTGTGGACCATGAAGTCAACCCATGAAAATCTTGAGTAGTCATCAGTAACTACCAAGCAGAAAACTTCTCCGTGCACACTCTTGTGTTTGACAGGGCCGAAAAGATCCATATGCAAACGCTCGAGTGGCATGTTGACAGTGTTAACCTTCTTTAATGGATGAGATTTCTTGGTCTGCTTTCCCTTTTGACACGGCACACAGACATCTTGAAGTTGAAAGTGTTTCACATTGACACCTCTCACCAAGTTGTTTTTGACAAGGTGATTCATTTTTCTGAGGTGAATATGACCCATTCGTCTGTGCCAAGAGATTGTCTCCTTTTCAGTGGCCTTTGAAACAAAGCAAGTAACTTGTTTGGAATTCGTTACTGCTTGGCTCATATCAAGGACATACAGATCATTCACCCTTGGAGCTGATAAGAGAATCCATTCTGGGGGAATCTTGAAACCTGGCTTCAGCACATAACAACCGGCATCATCAAAATGCACGGTGAACTTCTTGTCGCAGATTTGAGAAACACTCAAAAGATTGTGATCCAATTGCTTCACATAATTGATCTTGTCGAAACTCACAATCCCATTAGAGATCATTCCCTCGCCGGTGATATAACCTCCCTTATCTCCCGCAAACGCAACATATCCTCCTCTTATACTTCTCACATCGAAAAGAAGACGATAGTCGCCAGTCATGTGCCTGGAAGCCCCACTATCAACAATCCAAAGACTATTAATAGTTCCTCCTGGAGCCGCCTGCACATGCAATTAACACATCAGTTTGAGAGGGGGACCCAAGCCTTTGTTGACTTGGGTCGTCCTTGATCATCAAGGAAAGTGATCTCAATCACTTGATGATTAGGAAATAAAATTTCTGGTGCTCCCCCTGACTTAATTACCTGTTTTTGTTTCCAAGCTTGTTTTTGTTTACCAGTATTTGAATTAATTGATTTTGTATTTACTGGTTTTGCATTTGTAGGTTTAGCTTGAACAGGTTTCTCATTCTTGACCTCCGATTTTAAGGCCTTCTCAATTACCTTTTTGTTCTTTTGTTTTTCTTTCTTTTCCCTTTCTTTCAAGACACGTGGGTCTTGTTTCGGGGAAACCGATTGTTTTTGGTAACTGGTTTCTTGGGGAACACTTGTTTGTCCTTTCAACTTTTTCAAGTATGGGCAGTATCTTACGATGTGCCCAATTGTTCCACATTCAAAACACATTCTCCGCTCTACGAACCTCGGAGAAACGTGTTGATGACCAGACGAAGAACCAGATACTGAAGTTTGTGATCTAGATGTGCTTGGACCTAAGTCACATCCGTTTGTGTGTTGGGTATAATTGTTTTGCTCATTTCGTTTCAAAATTCTAACTTGTTTTACAAATTCATTGTTAGATTTGTTTTGAAATGTTTCAAGTTTGTCCGTACCCGTTGATTCAACAAACTTCACTATCGGTTTTTGTTTCTTAACAGGGGCTTTCCTGTTTTGCACCTTTTGAACCTTAGATTGTTCAACCTTAGATTGTGGAACTTTAGGTGGTGCAACCTTAGGTTGTGGAGCCTTAGACTGTTCAACTTTAGGTTGTTGAACCCTTGGTTGTTCAGTCTTAGGCGACTGAGCTTTTGGTGCTTGAACATTCTTGTTCTGAGCCCTCTTTTCTTGTACCTGCCCCTTACCCTTTCCAGAATTCACCTGTTGTTTTCGCTCAACTGGCAGTTTTTGGTTTCCACATTGTTTTCTAATTTGTTCACGTGGAACTGGTTCACATTGAGTGACAGTGACTTTGTTACCTTTGTTTCCCAAAAACTTATCAGTTCGTCCTTCAAAAATTTTCTCAATTAAATCTTGATTTACATTTTTGATTGGAAAATCTCTGTCAGAATAAATTTTGCTGTCTCCCTTGAGCGTATACAACAAGTTATTCTTTTCACTGCTAGGTACACTGGGCTTCATTGCCTTTGGTGTTTCAGCCTTACTCGGTTTCACTGGTGGATCACACAAGATGTGATTCTCAATTGGAATGTCTGATGTAACCGAGTTAGACTGTGGCTTCACAATTTCTTCAGATTCATCGTCTGAAGAGTCAGCATCCTCAATGATGGGAGGACTCTGTTCCTTTTCACACGATGAATTTTCCACATTCTCAGAAGCTGATTGTTCCGAGGAAGATGTACCAGTTTTGAACCCGAGGCCTGCAGCAAAGTCATCTCGCGCAAGTGGCACATTAGGTTCAAAACGGGGCATATCCTCGTCATCAGGCTGTTTTGAATAATTGTGGCTCATTGGGGGAGGACATTTTTTGTATCCAATACATTTTTTATCCCCCTTTTCTTTTTGAACACTGATGATGTGATCCAAAACAAAACGGGAATTGGAATAACTGTCCAATTTCTGCTTGATTGCATCACACTCGCATCGAGCTGTAGCTAACTCCACCATTTGTTTCTCAATTGTGTCAATTAAGTTATTATTAGCATGTTGTTTTCTCAAAACAGCCTTTTGTAATTCAGAAACATCATGTTTTAATGACTTAATTGTTTCTTTAAATTCTTTTTCATTTTTGGTTAAAAAGAAGTTAGCTTCAGATGCTTTGGCAAGATCAACAATCAGTTCTTGATTGTGTTTTTGTGTGATTTCAAACAGACTTTCCTTTTCTGCATATTCTAGACATTTAGCACATTCAACAACAGCAGAAACAGAGTCAGGTTTAGAATCACATACCTGTGAGGTTTGTCCTTCAACATGAGCCATGAAGGCTGTAAGAAAAGAGAAAGATCCGTCTTCAGAGAAAAATTGAGAAAGCTTCTCAGAAGTTCCAGCAGCTTTCTGGCAAAGAATAGACTTTCTCTTGCATAATGCTTCAGCATCAGCCAATAATTCATCAACCTCCAGATCTAAAGCATCACTTGATATATCACCAGTATCCAGTGATTCACCATCAACACTTCCACTGTAACCCGAGCTATCTTCATCTTCTGAAGATTCACCAGCAGACACGGGTTCTTCAACCTTTTCAACTACTTTGGCATAACAAGCTGTGCCACCATTACCTCCATTACCTCCTTCTCCAAGCTGAACACTCCAGTTACAAATCTCATCAGCTTGAACAACTAATCCTCTGTGGGAATTAGAGTTTGAGGATCCAGAAGTATTTCCTCCCACGAGAACTAATTGTCTGTCAGAATTGTTCTGTTGTTGCTGAGGCTGTCTTTGATTCCTGAAAGGATTCTGATTGCCTTGCTTGGGTGGCTTCTGACATTCCCGTTTGAAATGACCCTTTTCACCACAGTTGAAGCAGGTGACAACATTTTTATCAAAACCATACTTGGTGTTGTTATTGCTTTCCAAGCTGGTTCTCCCCGTTCTTTCCATAAACTCTTTAGCTCTACGGATAGCACTAGCAAGAGCCCACTTTATATCCATCATCTCAAACTCTTCTTTATCAACCTGCTGATAATCTTCGTTGGTTAGGTTGATATTTCCAATCTGACCCGCAACCAACCCACAGTAGGCGCTAACCAAGGTGTTCAACATCTCCATATGTTCCTTGGCTATCTCAACACTGACCTTTGAAAAATTGGAAGTATCCAATCTGACAGTGTTCGGATTGGAAGTAGCTTGAAAGCTTGAAGAACTTCCATAAAATCCCTGCTGTTGTGGTTGTTGCTGTTGAGCTCTGTTAGGATCCAGGAAAGGCGGTGGAGTGAATTGTTGAGCTGTCTGCTGTTGTTGTTGTTGAGATGAAGAATCTGGTCTTGAATACATCATTGTGTATGCTGAAGGATCAAATTGATTTGCTGTTGGAGGTCCGGTGTTGGAGATGAACGCTGTTTGAAGCTTAGCATGCTGAGAAGCTGGCTTTTCTCCAGTAATACCACCTGCAATCCCAAAATACATCTCGGGATTCTGAGGAGTGGTTGTTCTTTTCGCCTTGAGCTTTTCTTCAACATCTTTGTTTTCCAATTTCTGGATTAGCTCATAAATGGTAATTGTATCCAGAACACCGTTTTCCTTGAGAATCTCAAGATAACTGCTCCACTTTGCTGGTAAGGCATCAGCAAATCTCCTCACCATATCTTATGGAGTGGCAGAGACTTTGAAGGCAAACATTTCACTCAACAGATGGTGATATCTTGTAGACAATTCTGATAGACCTTCATTCTCCATGCAGGTAAAACCTTCAAACTCTTTCTTTAGCAACTCCTGCTTGATCTTTCTTGATTGAGCATTTCCTTCACACCTTAACGTGAGCATATCCCACAAACTTTTGGTAGTCGTACAGTAGACAAATTGGTGGTATATATCTCTGTGAAGAGCCTGCGTGAGAATCATAAATGCTTTCTTTTCCAATTCAAACTTCTTCTTATCTTCATCAGACAGTGTGCTGTAAGTTTCTGGATTTGATCCTGCAATTTCCAACTCATTTTCAAACGAAGTGAAGAAACACATCCATAAGTCTTGACCTTGCCCCTGAACATAAGTTCTCAACCTTTCTTTCCACCATCCCCAATCATTGATGTGATTAAGCTTTGGCGGTTTCGTGCTTGTACCAGTTTCACTATCGTTCTGCATCATTGCTTGAATGCTGTTGCTTTGATTAGTGACCAATGCCCATTGATTTGCCGTTATCATTGCAGCTTGAGTTGGGGCAATAGCCTGCATCCATGCAGTTTTGTTGAACTCTGGCGCAGATTGCGTGGTTGATGATTGCGTAGATGATGACTGTGGAGTCAAAGTTGTCGTAGTCCACGCAGAAGGATCCCATTGACCATTTGTTCCCATTTTATAATTAATATATTAGGTGAAAATAAATTTAGAAAATTGATTTTCACAAACTATATTAAAACTTGAAAAATGACAACAGCCGAAGGATAAGGATCGAAAGACCTGAATTCACAAACTGTTAGATTCAAACAGATAAGACTCGAAAGATGGCCCGAAAGATAACACTGTTCGAAAGATCAACAGTATTCGAAAGACTACTGTTGAGTTTTCGAACAAAAACTTCGAAAGATTCCCCTACTCGAAGGATCCTTATCTTTCGAAGACAAACAGTAACTCGAATGATGGATCTTTCGAGAAGATTCCTTGACTCGAAAGATGGCACACTGACTTCGAAGGATTGTTCGAAGGATAGTTATCTTTCGAATCTCCTGAATCGAAAGATGATCTGTCGAGCTCGAAAGATATCTTTCGAACACACTCTGACACACTGACACAAGGTTGACTGAAAAGTGACAGGTTGATGTGGTTGGTGAACCACCTTTCGGCAGAAAGGATGTTCTGCACAAACTTTTCACCAACTTTCACCAACTTTGAAAATTTTGCCAAAAAGGGAAGCTTCTTATCCACACCTAGCAACCGGAATATGACCGGAATATTTGCCGGAAAATAGCAAACCTTTCAAGACAAAATTTTAAGTTAGCCAATCCTTCCCACACAACACCCGGTTAGTTTAAAACACGTTTTTAAGGCTAGAAAGTCCAGAAACACACTAAAAACGGGAGTTAAACCAAGAAAACTTTTGTCCAAACACAAACCAAGGTCTTGCACAAACCCGGTTTAACAAGGAAAAGAGCCACGGCTCTGATACCACTTGTAGGTCCCTCGGAGGTTGAGGTTTAACCTATTCCTTGTTATGTTCAACACTCTAGCAAGTGCGGAATCCAAGCTAGAGTGCAACCGGAGTTTAGATGAAAGCAAAGATTACAAAGAGAAAGATAGACACGCAAGATATCAAAGTTTTCTCTTGTATTTCAGTGGACACGGTTACAGACCTTGACCAAACTGAAATGCTCTCTATTACAGACCTGGGTTTCACACACAAAAGCTCTCTACACCTTGAACAACCTTACACAGAACTTGTCGAACTAGTTGTAAAGTGAAACCCTCATGGGTATATATATACCCATACTAGACTGACATGCACGAAGGATAAATGTTCTGGTCGAAGGATCATCTGTCGACCAGAAAAGCTATCGAAAGATCTCGAAGGATCTAGACATACCTCGAAGGATGGTATATCCTTCGAGGTCCATAAAGATCCTCCGAAACATCATCTTTCGAAGTCATCGAAGGATACTAAACATCCTTCGATGACATCCTTCGAGACATGTTATCTTTTAACCACTAAGTGTTGTTGTTTGGCCAAGTCAAACCAGGAGGATGGTTGACTTGGTCAAACATATATTACAACACATAAACAACATACAAAAGACGTAAACACAACCGACAAAAGACATCGTTTTATACATTACAAAATATAGACAAAGTACAGACACAAAGTGCACCAACAAAACAAAAATCTTGTTTGAAGAAATACTTCATAAAAAAAAGTCACTAAAACAAAATTTTTTACGAAAACCGACGCTTTTTACACTTTTCGCCCTTTTCTAACCACTAACCCAACTACCCACCTTTAGCCCAAGCCTTTACCCAAAAAAGTCCTCTTGATATTTTACAAGGGTAACAAGTTAAAAAGGAGGAGGATTGATTGCTTGGCAAGCCTATGGTAGGAATAAGTTCCACGCCGCTCTCGAGTGATTCACTAAAAATACACCTTCGGCCGAGTGTGAGTGATTTCCCCCGTGAGGTATGTGAACTTGTATATAAATGGAATTTAAAAAAAAAGCATGCTATGCCAAATAAGTAATTTATCCTATGAAACGTTCTAAATAAATCATAACGAATAGGATTGTAAATAAATGAAAATAAAACCAAAAAAATTCTTGGATTCCCGACACTCTATGACAAGCCAAAACCTTCTCTTTGGGAGTGTAAGCCACGTATTAAAGAGTTTTACTTGAGGACAAGAAAAAATTCAAGTGTGGGGGTATTTGATGTGTGTAAAATGCAACATATAAATTACATCAAATGAGGCATAAAACTAACCCTTTTTAAGTACTAATGTTGGAAAAAGAGTGTTTTTGTTTTCCTTTTGTATTTTCAGGATTAAATGAGCTCAAATTCACAAAAGAAGCAAAAAGACAGCTAAATCCAACATAAATACAAGAAAAGGCACATAAGTGGATTGCCCGACCCCTCAACAGCATCCTCCCAAGCAAAATAGAGAAGGCAGAAGACTGAACACGCCCCGTGCTCAGCCAGCACGGGGCCGTGCCCAAGAAGCAGCAGAAAAGACAAACCAGTAGAAGCTTCTATTGCCCACCACGGGGCGTGCCCAGTGAACACGGGGGCGTGGCGAAAGTACAGCAGGCACATTAATTGTAATTGCGAATTACAATTAATGAAGAGAGAGAGTGTCAGACGGGAACGGGGCCGTGTCCAGCGGACACGGGGCCGTGCCCCAATTTCTAAAAAAATCCCAATTGTTTCCAGCCTTCTGTTCAGCCTATAAATAGGAGTGCTTGGCTTCATTGCAAATCATCCCTTGGCACACCACCTCTCTCATACTTCATCCACCACCCACCACCATTGTCACGACCCCCGACCCCATCTAGCCGGAATCGGTGCCGTGAACAGTTCAGTGGTGCCGGTGATTATTTTGAAAAATATTGCAGCGGAGATTTCATCAGGACCGTGAGTTAGGAAAAATATCAGAGTTTAGAAACACCGGATTTTATTTAAATGGATGGAATAAATTCCAAGTTTTACAAAGGTAGCTTTTAATGAAAACAATATTTCTTAAGTTGATTTAATTAATAAAATAAGCCACTTCTTGAAGTCTTTTAGTGCCGGATCCAATCCTTACTCCAATCTACTGTAATTACCTGAAACGCGTTTTAAAAAGATTTTGTCAGCGGGAAATACTGAGTGAATTATTCATTTTACTGAAAACGACACATTTGTTATAATTCACAGTGGTAAGATCTTTTACAATGTCTCTGATATCAACCAACTACCCACAGTACTTTACCACTCGATCCATTGGCCCATACGTCCAATGGTATCTGTGATTATGGTCATATCACCCAATGGCTGCCCCAATGGTGAAGATTATCAAGTAATGTGCACAATACCCCACATACCGGCTGTAACTTGGTGATTCACATAAACTTAATCACTGTAAGTTATAATTCTGAAAATAATTTGGAGTATTGTAAAATAGTTAACAACTCACAAACTGTGAGAAAAGAGTTTATAAAAGGAGAATAACTCACAAATCATCATGCAGGATTGAGTTAACAAACTTCTTGATTCTACTTCTTTCGATAATGTGACACCTCGGGTTTCCCCGGACAATCTTTCGATGTAACGTGTGTGTACGTCTATTTTATTAAATGAAAAATTCATGAAACTATTCGTTGTTACATGCTATGTGTATGTAAGTATATGGGTATATATATATGTGTGTATTATGTATATGTGAGCCGAGACCCTAGAACCCGACTCGAGACCCGGAGTGGTCTCGAGTGAACAGTGAACGTGGGCCGGTTTGGGCCGGTTTGGGCCAGAAACAACCTTTAACCTTACCCTCATATAATCGGCCAACTTCTTTCATTTTACCATTTTCACCAACACTTCTCTCACTCACCCTCATTCTCTAACTCCAAAACCCTAGCACAACACCCTCATTTCCTCTCCTTTCCTTCTTCCTCGGATCAACCGGTAACAAGATCACTCTCGGATTCTAGCTCGAGATCATCATTTGGAGCTTGGTTCATTGATTCCTTGTACCCCTACTTCCAACCGGTTAGCATGAATATCTTCATAGTTGTTTTGCTTGTTTGTCTTGTTACTAAAATGCTTGATAGTGCTTGATTGTTGATGTTTGTTGCTATAAAATGCTTGTTTGATGATAAAAGTGGTTGCTTGAAATGATTTTGTGTCTTAATGAAAATGATCCGGTTTTGTGTTTAAAGGTTTGCTATTCGGTTGTAGTAAGGGTTGGTTAGGAGGTTTTAGGCATAAATGTTTGGGTTTATATGATGAATCTTGTTTGTGTGCCTTGATATTGTCCGAGAAGTATATAGAAGGTTTAAACAGGATTTTGGGTTGGATTGTTGATAAATGGAGTTTGAATGTTCATAAATAATTGCTTGAATGTTATATGAATATGATGATGAACAGCATGAATGTCACTTAAATATTTTGAATATGCCTTGTTTGATCCGATTTAGACATAAAATAGACAAACAGACATGTTTAGTGTGGATAGTACTATGTTTCATGAAAATGCAATATCATTGGTTAGTACATGTCAGGTTCTAAAAGATCTTCAGTGCACGTAATCACGGTTGCGAGTCGCAACCTTTGGTTGCGACTCGAGACCACATCAAGCTTTGTCGAGACCTCCCAGTTGCGAGTCGCAATCAACGCGTGTCGAATCCGGTTGCGAGTCGTAACCATTGCTGCTAAGTCGTAACCAAAACGTGATGAACCAAGACCTCGGTTGCGAGTCGTAACCTCGGTTGCGAGTCGCAACCACCCTTGTCTCGACTGGGCTATTTTGGTGTTATTGGGCTTCGACTGTTGGGCTTTCTGTTGACTGGGCTACGTGTTGTTGCTGCTGATTGTATGTATAGGGCTGACCCAATAACCCAACTGTTTGTTGTTACGCATGTTATACGTGTTTGCTATATGTGTTTGCCGTACGTGTTCGCTATGTGTTTATTTGTACCCAACTTGACCCATACTTGGTAACCATGCTAGGACGTGGTGACCAACATACTTGACCGGGTAAAATATCTACCGAGCAACCCAAGGTGAGTTCACAACTTAAAAGCATGCGTCCCGGTGGTTTGGGACACGAGACGAAAACAACCCTATCCCCTTGTAAAGGGGATACCATTCACCTTCCTTCCCTAGTTACTGGGAACAAACTTACTTTACCTTCCCTTGTATCGGGAAACCTTTTAGTTAATTACTGTTTATACGGAATGCAACCAAACGGCACTAAACGCAACTCTATCACTCAAGTCCCTACTACATAATACCGATTAGTCGCCGGGGCCAGGCGAACGGGTTATTAGTTGATAGCGCTATTTAGGTTTTACCAACCTCACACCGTGCCATGGTATGGGATCGGTCGTGAACTAATGTACTCAGGCATCCGTCAATGATGATAGAACATTGACATCGGGGCATCCTGCGGAAACGCAAACGGTTACCTAGTGTTCGGTATTGGAAAAACAGTTTAGTCGCTAACTTTTGGGGTAGCTCCCCATGGCATGTATAAACGGATAAATTAACTGGTGAAACAAGTTTTTGGTATTTAAAACTGGACTACTAGTGAACTCACTCAGCATTATTGTTGACCCCTTACTGCATGCTTTGCAGGTAACCAGTGACTGAGGAGCTGCTGCTTGGGAATGTGTAGTGATCGTCAAAACCCGTGTGTTGGGTTTTATTTATCTTGAACCATGAACTGTCTTTTAAAAACTATTTGGTTTATGCTTCCGCTGTTTTGTTTAAACTTACTATCAAACTTAAGCTAAGATGTTGCTAAACTACTCGAGATAACATTTTACTTTACTATTAACCAATGCTTAGTATAATTGGTGGTTGGATCCTGGTCAGTCACGCCCTCAAAGCGGGTGTTATCCACAGGTGGATTTTGGGGGTGTGACAGATTGGTATCAGAGCCATTGGTTATAGTGAACTTGGTTTTAAAAAGGGGAAAATCTTTTTGAGAAAAACCAGACTATAACCCGTGACTCGTGACGACACTACACTCCAAGTGCAAGGCTCGACTTATCTGACCTCATAGCTCGGACCCATATTTACTTGCTTAATTGTCTTATGCTTTCTGCTTTACTATACGTACTAGTTTGCCTGATTAGATAGATACGCCTCCTCTCTTCTATCTCATTCTCGCTATGTTACGACACCACACTCATACTATGTTTTCCGGTTATGAAGACAATGAGTGGACGCGGACGAGGAAACGTCAACATGACTCAGGCTCAGTTCACTAACCTGCTCAACACGGTGGCTGCAGCTTTCGCAGCTCACCCTATAGGTAAGCTCGTTGTTTTAGGATGTTTAGATCCTACCGCCACATCGTCTTTTCGCCTCTAAACCTATTTCGCTTCACTCCTCACAACAGGTCAGCCTGCGCCTGTGCAACCACGTGTCTGTACCTTCAAGACCTTCATGGATTGCAAGCCTCTTCCATTCAGTGGCACTGAGGGTGCCATAGGTCTCCTGCACTGGATCGAGAAGGTCGAAGCTGTCTTCGCTGTCTGCGAGTGTCCCCCTGCTAATTGGGTGAAGTTTGCTACTGGTACTCTTGAGGGAAGCGCACTTTCATGGTGGAAGGCGCAAATTCAAATGCTTGGTTTGGAGACTGCAAACGCTACTGCATGGGAAGATTTCAAGGATATGATCAAGGAAGAGTACTGTCACAGGGATGACATCCACAAATTCGAGGACGAGTACTATGAACTCAAGATGGTTGGGTCAGAGATTGAGACCTACACCAAGCTGTCCAACGACTATGCTGCTCTTTGCCCAAACATGTCCCGACCCATGTACCGAAGGATCGAATTGTACATCAAAGGCTTAGTCCCAGAAATCAGGAGCCATGTAACCTCGGCCAACCTCACTACCATACAGCCTGTGGTCCGTCTTGCCCACAAACTCACTAACCAGGCTGTGGAAGAGGGCAGGTTGCCCAAAAGGATCAGTGCTGCGGAAGGAACTTCTAGTGATGGTAAACGAAAGTGGGATGGAAATCAGGGCAAAGATGCTAACTCTACTCAGGCCCCAGCCCAGCAAAGGAAAACTGACAACAACAAAGGCACTCAGCAACAGGGTGGCTACCGGGGAAGCTACCCTAAGTGCAACAAGTGTAACAGGCACCACAATGGGGCATGTAACAAGGGCCAGTGCCAGCGATGCCACAAGATGGGGCACGAAGCCAAGGATTGTAGAGGTCAGTTCCCAGCAAGGCAGAATCAGCAACAACCTCAACAGCAACAGCAGCAGGGAAACAACCGGGCATGTTTTAAATGTGGGGCAACAGGGCACATGCGAAAGGATTGCCCTGAACTGAATCAGAATCGCAACAACAATCAGGGAGCTGGGAACAATGAGCAAAACAACAATGTTGGAAATGGTGCAAGGGGAAGAGCTTTCGTGATTGGAGCTGGAGAAGCAAGGAACGATCCCAACGTCGTGGCGGGTAAGTTCCTACTTGATGATCGTTATGTTTCTGTGTTATTTGATTCCGGTGCCGATGCCAGTTATGTATCCCTTCGCATTAGTAAGAAACTTAAGCACCCGCCCGCATTATTAAGTTCTAAGCACATCGTCGAGATAGCTAATGGTAAGAACATCGAGGCCACGCACGTGATCCACGACTGCACACTAGAATTGTCTGGTCACACGTTTAGTATCGATCTTTTCCCTGTCAAGCTTGGAAGCTTCGACGTCGTCATCGGTATGGATTGGTTATCCAAGCATCGCGCTGAGATCCTCTGTCAAGAGAAGGCAGTTCGTATACCTCGTCGTTCTGGCCAACCCCTCATCGTTCAAGGCAACAAAGGTGGAGAAGTCACAGGCATTATCTCGCTCCTGAAAGCCCAGAAGTGTTTACAAAAAGGGCACACCGCTATCCTAGCACTTGTCACCGACACCCACGAAAAGGAAAAGAGGATTGAAGATTTCCCTGTAGTACGCGACTATCCCGAGGTATTTCCTGAGGAACTACCTGGACTCCCTCCCCACCGTCAGGTCGAATTCCAAATCGAGCTAGCTCCCGGAGCAGCACCCATAGCTCGTGCACCGTACCGTCTAGCCCCTGCGGAACTAAAAGAACTCTCCACGCAATTACAGGAACTATTGGATAAAGGATTTATCCGTCCTAGCTCATCACCCTGGGGAGCACCAGTACTCTTTGTCAACAAGAAGGATGGCACATTCCGAATGTGCATCGACTATCGTGAGCTGAACAAGGTTACCATCAAGAATCGTTACCCTCTCCCGCGCATCGACGACCTATTCGATCAGTTGCAAGGATCAAGCTACTACTCCAAGATTGACCTGCGATCAGGCTACCATCAGCTGAGAGTTCGTAATGAAGACATTTCCAAGACTGCGTTTAGGACCCGTTATGGTCACTATGAATTTCTCGTTATGCCTTTCGGAATGACCAACGCGCCGGCAGTGTTCATGGATCTTATGAACCGCGTATGTAAGCCTTACCTCGACAAATTCGTGATTGTGTTTATCGACGACATCCTGATTTATTCGAAAAGTCAAGAGGAGCATGAACAACACCTACGCCTCATTCTGGAACTCCTTCGCAACGAGCAGCTGTACGCCAAATTCTCTAAATGTGACTTCTGGCTTCGAGAAGTCCATTTCCTCGGCCATGTAGTTAATAAGAACGGAATTCATGTTGACCCAGCTAAGATCGAATCAATAAAGAACTGGCCTACGCCTAAGACTCCCACTGAAGTTCGCCAATTCTTGGGTTTGGCCGGCTACTACCGCAGATTCATTCAGGGATTCTCAAAGATTGCACAACCCCTCACTATACTCACTCAGAAAGGCATCGCCTACAAGTGGAATGAAGCACAGGAATCTGCTTTTCAGAGGCTTAAGGATAACCTCTGTAGCGCTCCTATTCTCTCGTTGCCTGAAGGCACTGACGACTTTGTGGTTTACTGCGATGCGTCTATCCATGGGCTCGGTTGCGTGTTAATGCAGCGCGAGAAAGTTATTGCCTACGCCTCTCGCCAACTTAAGACGCATGAAAGGAACTACACAACGCATGACTTGGAACTGGGAGCAGTGGTTTTTGCTCTTAAGATATGGAGACATTACCTGTACGGTACCAAGTGCACTATTTACACCGATCACAGGAGTCTCGAGCATATCTTTAGGCAAAAGGAATTAAACATGCGACAACGTCGATGGGTCGAACTCTTGAATGACTACGAATGCGCCATCAAATACCATCCGGGCAAGGCCAATGTCGTGGCAGACGCCCTCAGCCGAAAGGACACTATACCAAAGCGCGTGCGAGCATTGCAACTTACCATCCAGTCTAACCTCCCTACCCAGATCCGAAATGCTCAAGTTGAAGCATTGAAACCGGAAAACATCAGGGCTGAGTCTTTGCGAGGATCGAGACAGCGATTAGAACAGAAGGAAGATGGCGCTTACTATGTAACAGGGCGCATTTGGGTCCCTCTCTATGGGGATTTACGTGAACTCGTGATGGACGAAGCCCACAAATCCCGCTACTCCGTACATCCTGGTTCGGACAAGATGTACCACGACTTGAAGACTACATATTGGTGGCCTGGTATGAAGGCCCACATAGCAACATACGTCAGCAAATGTTTGACTTGCGCAAGAGTCAAGACAGAATACCAGAAGCCAGCAGGCCTACTCCAACAACCAGAAATCCCGAAATGGAAATGGGAGCAAATTTCCATGGATTTTGTTACAGGGCTACCTAGGTCTCAACGCGGAAATGATACTATTTGGGTAATAGTAGATCGATTGACCAAGTCCGCGCACTTTCTGGCTATTAAGGAAACAGACAAGTTTTCTACCTTGGCGGAGATTTACTTAAAGGAAGTAGTTTCGAGGCACGGGGTGCCAACCTCAATTATTTCCGACCGAGACGCTCGTTTTACTTCGGAATTGTGGCAAGCTATGCACAAATCCTTTGGCTCACGTTTGGACATGAGCACCGCTTATCACCCGCAAACGGATGGACAGTCCGAACGCACCATCCAGACTCTAGAAGACATGCTTAGAGCGTGTGTGATCGATTTTGGCAAGAATTGGGAGAAGCATCTACCGCTGGTAGAGTTCTCTTATAACAACAGCTACCACACTAGTATTCAGGCAGCACCTTTTGAGGCATTGTACGGTCGTAAATGCCGGTCACCTCTTTGCTGGGCAGAAATCGGTGATAGTCAAATCACGGGCCCAGAGATGGTGGTAGATACAACGGAAAAGATTGCCCAGATCAGACAACGCATGGCGGCAGCTCGTGACCGTCAAAAGAGTTACGCTGATAAGCGTAGGAAACCATTGGAATTCCAGGTCGGTGACCGGGTTCTACTTAAAGTCTCACCCTGGAAGGGTGTGGTTCGCTTTGGTAAACGGGGCAAGCTTAATCCGCGATATATCGGACCATTCGAAATTACCGAGAAAATTGGTAAGGTTGCTTATAGATTGAACCTGCCTGAAGAACTGAGTGCGGTACACAACGTATTTCACGTACCTAATCTGAAGAAGTGTCTGTCAGATGAAACGCTCGTAATTCCTTTCAAGGAACTAACTATTGACGAACAGCTACACTTTACTGAGGAACCGATTGAAATCACTGATCGAGAGATCAAAACCCTCAAACGTAGCTAGATACCTCTTGTACGAGTCCGTTGGAACTCGCGGCGTGGCCCAGAGTATACCTGGGAGCGGGAAGACCAGATGAAGCACAAGTATCCCCAGTTGTTCCCAAACGAAAACCCCAGCACTGAAGCTACAACCGAATTTCGGGACGAAATTCCAAACTAACAGGGGGATGATGTGACACCCCGTTGAAACGCTTTCACTTTCACTAGCTTGACAGTGGCTGCCTTAACTTTCGGGACGAAAGTTCCTAAAACTTGGGGATAATGTGACACCTCGGGTTTCCCCGGACAATCTTTCGATGTAACGTGTGTGTACGTATATTTTATTAAATGAAAAATTCATGAAACTATTCGTTGTTACATGCTATGTGTATGTAAGTATATGGGTATATATATATGTGTGTGTTATGTATATGTGAGCCGAGACCCTAGAACCCGACTCGAGACCCGGAGTGGTCTCGAGTGAACAGTGAATGTGGGCCGGTTTGGGCCGGTTTGGGCCAGAAACAACCTTTAACCTTACCCTCATATAATCGGCCAACTTCTTTCATTTTACCATTTTCACCAACACTTCTCTCACTCACCCTCATTCTCTAACTCCAAAACCCTAGCACAACACCCTCATTTCCTCTCCTTTCCTTCTTCCTCGGATCAACCGGTAACAAGATCACTCTCAGATTCTAGCTCGAGATCATCATTTGGAGCTTGGTTCATTGATTCCTTGTACCCCTACTTCCAACCGGTTAGCATGAATATCTTCATAGTTGTTTTGCTTGTTTGTCTTGTTACTAAAATGCTTGATAGTGCTTGATTGTTGATGTTTGTTGCTATAAAATGCTTGTTTGATGATAAAAGTGGTTGCTTGAAATGATTTTGTGTCTTAATGAAAATGATCCGGTTTTGTGTTTAAAGGTTTGCTATTCGGTTGTAGTAAGGGTTGGTTAGGAGGTTTTAGGCATAAATGTTTGGGTTTATATGATGAATCTTGTTTGTGTGCCTTGATATTGTCCGAGAAGTATATAGAAGGTTTAAACAGGATTTTGGGTTGGATTGTTGATAAATGGAGTTTGAATGTTCATAAATAATTGCTTGAATGTTATATGAATATGATGATGAACAGCATGAATGTCACTTAAATATTTTGAATATGCCTTGTTTGATCCGATTTAGACATAAAATAGACAAACAGACATGTTTAGTGTGGATAGTACTATGTTTCATGAAAATGCAATATCATTGGTTAGTACATGTCAGGTTCTAGAAGATCTTCAGTGCACGTAATCACGGTTGCGAGTCGCAACCTTTGGTTGCGACTCGAGACCACATCAAGCTTTGTCGAGACCTCCCAGTTGCGAGTCGCAATCAACGCGTGTCGAATCAGGTTGCGAGTCGTAACCATTGCTGCTAAGTCGTAACCAAAACGTGATGAACTGAGACCTCGGTTGCGAGTCGTAACCTCGGTTGCGAGTCGCAACCACCCTTGTCTCGACTGGGCTATTTTGGTGTTATTGGGCTTCGACTGTTGGGCTTTCTGTTGACTGGGCTACGTGTTGTTGCTGCTGATTGTATGTATAGGGCTGACCCAATAACCCAACTGTTTGTTGTTACGCATGTTATACGTGTTTGCTATATGTGTTTGCCGTACGTGTTCGCTATGTGTTTATTTGTACCCAACTTGACCCATACTTGGTAACCATGCTAGGACGTGGTGACCAACATACTTGACCGGGTAAAATATCTACCGAGCAACCCAAGGTGAGTTCACAACTTAAAAGCATGCGTCCCGGTGGTTTGGGACACGAGACGAAAACAACCCTATCCCCTTGTAAAGGGGATACCATTCACCTTCCTTCCCTAGTTACTGGGAACAAACTTACTTTACCTTCCCTTGTATCGGGAAACCTTTTAGTTAATTACTGTTTATACGGAATGCAACCAAACGGCACTAAACGCAACTCTATCACTCAAGTCCCTACTACATAATACCGATTAGTCGCCGGGGCCAGGCGAACGGGTTATTAGTTGATAGCGCTATTTAGGTTTTACCAACCTCACACCGTGCCATGGTATGGGATCGGTCGTGAACTAATGTACTCAGGCATCCGTCAATGATGATAGAACATTGACATCGGGGCATCCTGCGGAAACGCAAACGGTTACCTAGTGTTCGGTATTGGAAAAACAGTTTAGTCGCTAACTTTTGGGGTAGCTCCCCATGGCATGTATAAACGGATAAATTAACTGGTGAAACAAGTTTTTGGTATTTAAAACTGGACTACTAGTGAACTCACTCAGCATTATTGTTGACCCCTTACTGCATGCTTTGCAGGTAACCAGTGACTGAGGAGCTGCTGCTTGGGAATGTGTAGTGATCGTCAAAACCCGTGTGTTGGGTTTTATTTATCTTGAACCATGAACTGTCTTTTAAAAACTATTTGGTTTATGCTTCCGCTGTTTTGTTTAAACTTACTATCAAACTTAAGCTAAGATGTTGCTAAACTACTCGAGATAACATTTTACTTTACTATTAACCAATGCTTAGTATAATTGGTGGTTGGATCCTGCTCAGTCACGCCCTCAAAGCGGGTGTTATCCGCAGGTGGATTTTGGGGGTGTGACAGATAATTAGGCATGTACTTTATTATTCTGGATCTTCTGATGATTTAATAGTTTGTTTGATTGTAAGGGTGTAGTTGGGAGTGTTTTTGGTGGTTTAACAGAATAGAATACGTGTTGGTGTAAAACCCAAATCAAACCTTAACGGTAGTCATGAGATTTGAACCTTAACGAATTTCACAAAAACCGGGTTAATGATCAATACAGCAGTTACGATAATTTCCCGAGATCAAATTCTCACAATGAATGACCAAGTGCAATACTTCAACTCATTTATCAAAATGACAAACGACAAAGTATAGTACTTCAACTCGTATATCGAATTATCGACAACGACAAAGTACAATGCTTCGGCTCATTTATCGGATTACCGACAAACGATAAAGCATAGCCCAATGTGGGCGGCACTTAGGCATTCTTTGGATATATTGATCACTCGAAAAATGAATCGTAATAGCGATTGAGTGATTATTGGTTAGAACACCAACGTATAGAGAGAAGAAGAAGAGAAATGAGCAAAGAAAAATGAATCCTAAGCTTCTTATTTATAGCAAGCAGGCAGGCAGCTCAATTTCATATTCTGGTCGATGTGGGATTCAAGTGACGTGCTTGCTAGCTAGCTTGACGTGCTAGCTAGCTAGCTTAGTTATTTTATTTCAGCTGCTTAACTCGTTTTTCTTGTATAACTTTTAAAATATAAAGTTTTATAAAACGACGAATATGTCTTTAGAATGAGCATATTTTTATCTACATTTTAACCTAAGTTTCATTAAAAACGGAGTAAGGAAAAAAAATAATATATTTTATTATTAATATTAAACGTTCTTATACGACCTCATATATATCTATTTTTAATAGACCTTACTTAGCTTAATTAATCTTGTTAGCTTAATTAATATTGATTAACTGATTAATTAATCATACTAAACTTAATTAGGGTTTCCTTATTGCATAATTATCATACTAAATATTAATTTTAGTGAGGGTTGTTACATTCTCCCCACCTTAATAAAAATCTCGTCCTCGAGATTTGAACTATGATATTTTCTTGGGGTTATGTTTCTTCTTTTAATTAAGAGGAATAATGTAGCGTTGAATGGAATCAAAAGATATTTTGAGGGGTATGGACATTTTAAAAATAAAAATGATTTGTTAATGATTACCCGAAAATCAATATTGTTTACTTAAATGGTAATAGATAACAGGATTTAGTGTATTGTAATCTGAGTACATAATTGTACCAAGAAAATGACGAATCAAACGAATGACTCATGAATAGGGTTTAACACAGGCTACAACTCTATTCGGATGCTACAAAGCGTTGGTAATGATTTGAAAGAATTCAATAATGATGACCGAATAAATTCACCGTTTTCGAAATTGTGAGTTTCAAGGAAGCGAATCTAGATATTTCAAAAATGAAATGTTCAAACGAATGAGATGATATGGTATAGTTTTTTCAAGGTGATTGGGTTTAAGCCAAAAGATATATGATCTATAGATCTTTAAAATGAATGTGAAGAACTTTTTGGAATTAGTAAAATTCTTTGTTAGAAGAAAACTTACCTTGATTGGTACCTAAGGAAGACTTAAGGTTGACCAATTAAAAATGAAATGAAACCATGAAAATGATTCGGCAAATATTGAATTATGATATGAGAAAATCAATGTGCTGAGATGGGTGATTTGTAAGAATACATGAAAAGACAATAAAGTTAGAGTATTTTTGTCTTAATACAAAATTGTATTTAGATGATTTTAATCAAAATGTTTGATTTAAAGATAGGTGATATTTTGGTTTACTAAATACCTTTTCCTTTTATGTTATCATAAAGCAGAATAATAAATAAATATAGATAGGTTTAAAATATCAAAACCCGTAATAATAATAATATATGTTTTATAAATAGGTTTACCCAATATCGTGGAACTCATGATTATTATTTTTAAAATCAAGTATGTTTACTATAAGATTAGGGTATCATGAAAGTAGAATAATAAATGTTTATTTTAATATCGAGCATACTTAAATATTGGCTTGCGTAAATGACATTTGATATTTTAATATGTACATATTATAAAGGAATAGTTCTATAAGTATTTAATAGTTGTGAAATATTAACCAAAAGTTTATTTATAACATGTCTTGCTTATGAATATTTAGGCGATTATTTAGATAATTTTATTCGTCTCTTTATTTGTTTTATGAAAATATGTTTTCTATTCACAGTACGAAGTATATATATATATATTTCTATAAAAATATTTGTATATATAATTGAAATTTACTAAATAAGTATGATGACTTAATTTATATTAAATAGTTATTATCATTGTTGGATATTGGTTAGTACTGCATTGTTTAAGCATAGGTGATCAGTCCATGCCTAACTAAGGCTGCGCTATCCAATATCTGTCTTGATAATACCCTTAAAATAATGTTAATACCTACTGTTATTAATATTTAAATATTTACTAAAAATAAATAATTTAAACGAGATCAGCGAAATTTTCAAATGTTGTGAAAAATGTCACCACAAGGTGATTGTAATCAAATAAATGTTTTGATGAATTCGAAGACTAAACAAGCATGCTATGGTTCAAGAGAATTGAAGTGCTTGTCGGGACTATTTTGAATATGATGGCTTCAATCCATCATATGGGACTTTGAATTGAATACATGATGCGAGCAGGTTCACACAATTGAACTTGGTGTAAACAAAACGAGTTCATGTATTAATAAGAAATTTTGGGATATGTTTACAACAAAAACCATGTATGCTAAAGGAAATTGAGTTTTTTTTCTTTTCTTTTTTTTTTTTCAAGGAACTTATTGACTCAATATCAAAGAGTCAACGTTTTGCAATAAACGTGGTTTATAAATGCAAAGATTAAGTATAGTGATATGATATTTGAACTTTTGATAAAAATAATAAATTGGAATGAAGCCCTCCAGGGGTCTTTATAAATCAAACGAACCACATGCGCAACAAACAGTGCATGTGTAAAGTGTGGATTTACCAAGAAATGAAATAGATCAATATTTGCTACTATGAAAGAAATCCTCATGGTATGATGACTATTAGAGGAAGTAAAAACACGAAAGTCAATTCTTTATAGGCAGAAGTCAGAATTGTAACGAAAGAAATATAAGAGCTTTATCTGGAATTTCGTGTGATAACTTATTTGTTTAATGACATTATCAGAGAATGTCGAATGAAGTGATATGGAATAGGGAATGTGCAAAACTATATGACTTCTTTTGTAGTACTAATAATTATGACTCAGGTTAAACTATGTACCGATGTTTGTGAAATGTTGTTCCAACGTACCTCAGCGAGATTTTGATCGTTTGTAAGATCATGTGGCAAAGTGCCGATTTTTGATTTAAGAGTTCTTTTACTGATGGAATTAGTGTAGGTATCATCGTGCCTAATTTATATTTTTCAAAGATCTTGCCTTTGGAAGTTGTGTGTATGATAAACTTTGACGTCTGTGGACGTATAATTTAAGTTTTATGTGTTTTCTTGTGCATTAGCACAACTTGACATGCTTCTTACTTGCGTTCATAATTTATGGCGTTAATAATTTATGGTAACGTATTGGTAATTCTTATATTTTTGATGGTGTCCCAACTTAAAGGGGTTTCCATTTATTATTGTTGCTCGAGTTACGAGGTAGATGATCAAACGAAAGAATGTTTGACATCAAAATTAAAGATATATGCGAAAGATTCCTGATAAAGAAATCTATATACATATGCTTGTGCTTTATTCTTAATTGACTTTTGGAATTCCTTATATGTGACAACCCGAACTTTCAGGATTAGTGACGTTTAATCTGGTGACCACAATTTCGTTATCTCTTCCCATCATGTCAAATGTCCTGTGTTGTTATAACTCCGTTAAACTTAAACTTGAACGTATGTTAACTTTGTTAATAACATGTTATGTATAGTTGGGACGTACCTTTATGTTGCTAATGAACGGTCGTTTTTAGTGGGCCGCACCCCAAATCTTTGAAGCCCGAAGCAAACTTAATTGGATTATAAAGCCCAAACCGCCACCCTTTACTTATATGTTTTAACAACCCAATCTCATGGGCTTAAACCCAGTTCGGCCAAGAAAAGGGCCCGATCACCCCAAATCCTTACCATATTAGATATGCATTATGTTGTTTAATAACTCAAACTCAAAACTAAACCCTACCCTCCTCTATATATTTTTACATACGGCCGAAGAGAAACCCCACCCCTTCTATTTTGTTGTGCGACAGAAGAAGATCAGACCCCCCCCTCTCTCTGAAACACTTCCCTTCATCCTCTACAATTTTCTGGTTAGTGTGTTATTATTAATTATTATAAATCTGCGATAATGTGTGGAATGATATGCATGGACCTTGGTTCCGTAGGTGAATTGAATAGGGTTGTCAAGTACTTTATACGTGATACAAATATGTGCCGATTGTATGTTATGAGATCTTGTAGGATGTATGGTTAGAATTGGGAGAATGCTGGTTGTTACTATGGTATGATCGATGTGTTTGATTGCTCCGGTTACGTCCGACGTATGATAGATAGGCTTTGCAATTGAAGTTATGATTAATATTAATACATGATGTAATTTGACTAGTGGGCCGATGATAGTTGTTTCTGTTTAGGGAGTGTTTATGCATGATTAGGATGTTGATGATAATAAGGATGGATGGGTGGTAATGTATATATGTATAGTAAATGGATTCAAGGATGTTACATGTGATCGACAGTATGGCGTTTAGAATTAGGGTGACATATAGATGTTGTTAATTTCAATTATAAATAAGTTTAAATCATTGCATAAAAACCCAGTTTATGGAATATGCATGTTGATGATTATGTTGCGTGAAATTAGGAATTCGTTATGATCATATAGGCATGTAAATAATTGGTGATGTCATATATGTGATAATGCATGTTAATAATTGGTACTGCTTATATGGTGAGGGGGTTGACCGTAAGCCTTAGAAACAGCCTAATTGCTGAAATTGATTTCATAACTTCAATAAAGAACTAAGAAATATTAATTAGAGAACTGTGGGCTAATCTTGTGAAACTGGATTGGACCGTGTACCGAGGCTTTGTATTGGCTGCACATTAATAATCAAATGAAATTATTAAAGGTTGGGCCGAGGGGTTGAAGGGCTGCTTAGCCCATCTCGTAGGCGGCTGGGCTGCGTGACCTCGGGTCAGTAGCCAAGCCCACACCACAGCCTTCATCAGACCGATCGAATTGGACCTTAGCAAGTGAATTATGTGTTGTTACTAATTAAATGGATTCGGTAAATTATGGGCTTTTAGTAGTTGGGCTCGGGCCAGGATTGGGTTGGGTCACACAGGTCGCGGTCCACCTACGCGACGTATTGGGCTTGGCACGGTAGCAGGCCGCACAACAATTATTAATGGGCCTGTTTGAGTCTTTGGGCCGCATCTGGTTCGTAATTGAGCTTGAAATAAATGTGAGTAAACTATGCATGTATGTGTGACGTGAGATTGAGCTATTACAAGTTATGCTATTATTCGAGGGCACTAGGTGAATGGATTAAAGGTCACGACTTGAACTATAGGTGTGCGTTTCATGTAGAATGAGTATGCCTTATGTGAACATGAGTATGTGAATTAATTGTATGTGTAAGATGTGATCTATATGTTTACGAAACTGATTACTCTTGGTAACCACGATAGGGTTTGGTAGACGAACTGGGAACGGGTAATGTATCTAGTCTTACCGAGCAACCCCAGGTGAGTTCACTGCACTTTTCTCAAGCATGCGTCCCGGTGGTTTGGGACAACTGGTAAACATTTGGAAGGGAAACATTGGGTAAATAACTTAAACGGTTTTGGTTATTGCCTGGAGGGCAATGGGGGTGATTAGTTGATAGCGCTATTAGGTGGGAAACCTCACACCGGGCCGTAAGGACGGGCGTGAACTAATTATCTGAGCATGGCTATGGTTGTTAGAGGCACACTCCTCGGATACATATGGGCACACTCCCTAGGGTATCTAACGAAGGCAACATAGCAATCGGTCGTTAAGGGGTAACCACTCCCCGGATACACATGGGCACACTCCCTAGGGTATCTAACATGAGCAACATCGTAACACAACATTGAATCGCATTAACATATATCTGGTAACACAACACGTTAACGAAACCTTGAACTCACCAGCGTAGTCTGACACACTTGTTTGCATGCTTGTAGGTCATTAACGTTTGGAACATGGACTTGCTATCTGGGAGTGTTGGAGTGGTCATGGATCGAGACTCTTGGATTCACTTATAAACAATGCATTGATTTTGGTTATTATTATGAAACGATTACATGCTTCCGCTACACAACTTTTGAGAATTGATAACATGTTGACATCTTATTTTAGTAATTAATGTCATGACTTATTTAAATATTTATTATTGGTTCAATGTGATTGGTGGCTCGAACTCTGATGCGTAACACGCCTCGCGGGGTTTCCGCAGGTGGAATTTTGGGGGTGTTACAGTTGGTATCAGAGCCACTGGTTATAGTGAACTAGGTTTTAAAACGTTTTGTAAAACCAGTCTATAACCAAACAACTTCGAAGATCGATCATGACACTCAGCTCCAGACTGCAAGGTTCGTTTCTCATCTACTATTGCATAGTATAACTAGCGTACACTTATGTATAACATTACACGTGACTGCACACTTGGCACAACAGCATGAGCCCTTACATTGCCAACCCCTGTTATGTGAACTGCTAGTGTGACACTTCCCTTCGACTATTGTGATTCTTGATCCTATAAGACCTTTCGCTTGTTATTTGAATGTGGGGAACCTTTTAGCGCAAGTTAAGAGGCACTGAGATAAGCATGCAAATCGCCTTATTATTATGGGTGCACACATAATAATAACACGAGGTGCATGCAAATCCCAGTGAGGCTTAATGAGCGTGAGAAGGGTTCTGCCCTATTGTGTGTAAACTTGGTAGTTTGTAGATTTCAATGTGATACTCGACTTTTACCTCATTTCGACCCTTAAGATTGTTCCCTTCTCTTATATAGAACCATGAGGGACAACGGAGGACGGAGGTATAAGTTAATCAACTCCCGGATAAACATGATGACATAAACAATAATCTTACTCCTTGTATTGCTAGAATTGCTATTACATAACAGTTTTCCTCTCTAAGCTAGTCTATCCCCTAGCCCTTGCCTTGGCCGACGCTTACCGTTTAAGGTGACAGTTTAGTATAGATAAACCTATCATTAGTTACTGTTCTTGATATAGATAAACCTATCATTCCATTATCATGGTCACACTACATTCTCGATTGTCTACGCATAAACTCCTATAACCTTGTGCTCTAGTTTAAAAATAACCTGATAAACTCTTCTTTTGATACGTAGTGATCACTTCTTGTACTCTGAGGATGGTTGTGTATTATTTTATGACCATATCATTTCGAAAATATTTTCGTGTCCTTGTAATGAAACCTTTTGGTGACGTACTTGATGTTCCTAATACACACGCCTTAGTTCAACCCTTCAAAGTTGGCTTCATACATGTTCGACCAATTACACACTCAATTTCGTACATAGATTTTAGTGAACCATTCTTATTCGCATACGGCAGGCTTGACGACTGTGGAGAACGCTCCGATTAAACCGGATCACTATGAATTCGACCAACCGTTACTCTTCAACATAATTCTTATTGTGTCAACACCCTCAATGTAACGCTTCCAATGACCGGTAGTGTCACCTTATTTCTAATTATACCGCTTGTGTGTGCAACCAACTACACCATCATCCTCGGATTTATTATTCTACTAGTGATTCTAAAACAATTATGTGGAACAGATTGATGATAGTCACGTCTTGGTATGTGTTTCGCGTCTTATCTGGTAGTGGTAAAATGGATATCATAGTCCTTGTCTAACCCTGTGGTACGCTAACTCTCGCTTGGCTAAATCACTCTCTACGAACGTCACTCGAGGAATGAGTGATACTTAAGATCATCAAGTGCAAGAACATAAAAATAAAATTATTACTTACGTAAGGTATGCCAAGGTCAAAATTCCCTCTTGTGTGAAAGCACCATACTCATGTATAGCTTCATCGACCTCTTTGTTCCATGCTTATCTCTCTTTGACCGAAGGCTGGTCATCTACTACAATCAACTGCGACCAAAATATCACGATCAATATCAACTGAAAATCTCTTTTCCCTCTGGACGAACGAGTCAAGATGATACCAGTCTGAAATGGGGATTAATGCCTAACTCGAGTTTTCATTCAATCGATTGATTGAATTGCTTGAATCACCGGTTCCAAGAAATTATATTTTCTTTCTCGAATTCTTACATACGATGGCATCACCTTTGGTCTTCGATAGGGGTGACTGCACCAGTTCTGATCGCCGGTAGCGATACCATATATAAACATATATCTTTTACACTCACTTTATCACATTCACATATTTTGCTTCGAGAAAATCTTGGTGGTGCACCTAACACACGTGATTTTAGGGTTGAGCATTTTAGCCTGTAACAGACTACCTTAACACATTTCCAGTTCGGTTTATCTCGTCGACCCTTCGTTTATGATGTACGATATTCGCCTCAATTCTGGTAAGCTCTAGATATACATTAGATACACTTGCTTCGTGAAGTGTTGGCTGCTTAATATACAACATCCATGATAACTAAACACTACCTTTTTGCAAGTCCCCAAATTCGAAGGCGTATAGCTCACCCAAGTTATATTTAGTGCAACAACCCCCCCCCCCGGTCGCACATGTTAAATGCATCAGGCAATGCCATACAGATGTATGACACACTCGCATTTCAACTTTTGTGAGCATCTCTTGAGCTTAGCATAACTTGTCACAACATTCTTCATTATCAAGCTCCTATTAACTCAACTTGTGTTTCTACTTAAGGGCAAGACATTTTTAGTTTAACACAATTAACACAAACTCTATTACCTCAAACACTCATTCATGCATAACACTCACATAACGGTAATTCGGGGAATTACGGAATTACACATGGGTTGTACTCGGACGTTGATGAACAATTAGGACACTATTCCTGAACAAATAAAGAAATATAACTACGTGAATTTATATGACTTTATATGCTATATGACTTATATATTATTTAGTGAACTTTCGTGAAACCGTATCTAACTACGTGTTTAGTGAATTATCGACAAACTCATAATTGGAGCCTAGAGTATAATATAGCCTAAATTTCGAGGACGAAATTTCTGTAACATGGGGAGGATGTGACACCCGAGCAAAATCCGCAATAATCCTAATTTCCTCACTTCACTCCTCAGTTCTTACTTGTCAAATTTCGGGACGAAATTTCTTTCAAGTTGGGGATGATGTGACAACCCGAACTTTCAGGATTAGTGACGTTTAATCTGGTGACCACAATTTCGTTATCTCTTCCCATCATGTCAAATGTCCTGTGTTGTTATAACTCCGTTAAACTTAAACTTGAACGTATGTTAACTTTGTTAATAACATGTTATGTATAGTTGGGACGTACCTTTATGTTGCTAGTGAACGGTCGTTTTTAGTGGGCCGCACCCCAAATCTTTGAAGCCCGAAGCAAACTTAATTGGATTATAAAGCCCAAACCGCCACCCTTTACTTATATGTTTTAACAACCCAATCTCATGGGCTTAAACCCAGTTCGGCCAAGAAAAGGGCCCGATCACCCCAAATCCTTACCATATTAGATATGCATTATGTTGTTTAATAACTCAAACTCAAAACTAAACCCTACCCTCCTCTATATATTTTTACATACGGCCGAAGAGAAACCCCACCCCTTCTATTTTGTTGTGCGACAGAAGAAGATCAGACCCCCCCTCTCTTTGAAACACTTCCCTTCATCCTCTACAATTTTCTAGTTAGTGTGTTATTATTAATTATTATAAATCTGCGATAATGTGTGGAATGATATGCATGGACCTTGGTTCCGTAGGTGAATTGAATAGGGTTGTCAAGTACTTTATACGTGATACAAATATGTGCCGATTGTATGTTATGAGATCTTGTAGGATGTATGGTTAGAATTGGGAGAATGCTGGTTGTTACTATGGTATGATCGATGTGTTTGATTGCTCCGGTTACGTCCGACGTATGATAGATAGGCTTTGCAATTGAAGTTATGATTAATATTAATACATGATGTAATTTGACTAGTGGGCCGATGATAGTTGTTTCTGTTTAGGGAGTGTTTATGCATGATTAGGATGTTGATGATAATAAGGATGGATGGGTGGTAATGTATATATGTATAGTAAATGGATTCAAGGATGTTACATGTGATCGACAGTATGGCGTTTAGAATTAGGGTGACATATAGATGTTGTTAATTTCAATTATAAATAAGTTTAAATCATTGCATAAAAACCCAGTTTATGGAATATGCATGTTGATGATTATGTTGCGTGAAATTAGGAATTCGTTATGATCATATAGGCATGTAAATAATTGGTGATGTCATATATGTGATAATGCATGTTAATAATTGGTACTGCTTATATGGTGAGGGGGTTGACCGTAAGCCTTAGAAACAGCCTAATTGCTGAAATTGATTTCATAACTTCAATAAAGAACTAAGAAATATTAATTAGAGAACTGTGGGCTAATCTTGTGAAACTGGATTGGACCGTGTACCGAGGCTTTGTATTGGCTGCACATTAATAATCAAATGAAATTATTAAAGGTTGGGCCGAGGGGTTGAAGGGCTGCTTAGCCCATCTCGTAGGCGGCTGGGCTGCGTGACCTCGGGTCAGTAGCCAAGCCCACACCACAGCCTTCATCAGACCGATCGAATTGGACCTTAGCAAGTGAATTATGTGTTGTTACTAATTAAATGGATTCGGTAAATTATGGGCTTTTAGTAGTTGGGCTCGGGCCAGGATTGGGTTGGGTCACACAGGTCGCGGTCCACCTACGCGACGTATTGGGCTTGGCACGGTAGCAGGCCGCACAACAATTATTAATGGGCCTGTTTGAGTCTTTGGGCCGCATCTGGTTCGTAATTGAGCTTGAAATAAATGTGAGTAAACTATGCATGTATGTGTGACGTGAGATTGAGCTATTACAAGTTATGCTATTATTCGAGGGCACTAGGTGAATGGATTAAAGGTCACGACTTGAACTATAGGTGTGCGTTTCATGTAGAATGAGTATGCCTTATGTGAACATGAGTATGTGAATTAATTGTATGTGTAAGATGTGATCTATATGTTTACGAAACTGATTACTCTTGGTAACCACGATAGGGTTTGGTAGACGAACTGGGAACGGGTAATGTATCTAGTCTTACCGAGCAACCCCAGGTGAGTTCACTGCACTTTTCTCAAGCATGCGTCCCGGTGGTTTGGGACAACTGGTAAACATTTGGAAGGGAAACATTGGGTAAATAACTTAAACGGTTTTGGTTATTGCCTGGAGGGCAATGGGGGTGATTAGTTGATAGCGCTATTAGGTGGGAAACCTCACACCGGGCCGTAAGGACGGGCGTGAACTAATTATCTGAGCATGGCTATGGTTGTTAGAGGCACACTCCTCGGATACATATGGGCACACTCCCTAGGGTATCTAACGAAGGCAACATAGCAATCGGTCGTTAAGGGGTAACCACTCCCCGGATACACATGGGCACACTCCCTAGGGTATCTAACATGAGCAACATCGTAACACAACATTGAATCGCATTAACATATATCTGGTAACACAACACGTTAACGAAACCTTGAACTCACCAGCGTAGTCTGACACACTTGTTTGCATGCTTGTAGGTCATTAACGTTTGGAACATGGACTTGCTATCTGGGAGTGTTGGAGTGGTCATGGATCGAGACTCTTGGATTCACTTATAAACAATGCATTGATTTTGGTTATTATTATGAAACGATTACATGCTTCCGCTACACAACTTTTGAGAATTGATAACATGTTGACATCTTATTTTAGTAATTAATGTCATGACTTATTTAAATATTTATTATTGGTTCAATGTGATTGGTGGCTCGAACTCTGATGCGTAACACGCCTCGCGGGGTTTCCGCAGGTGGAATTTTGGGGGTGTTACATTATAGATATACATATCTATATTATATATTTCACATGTTGTAATATACATACCTTTCATAGGGTTAAAGGTATATAATAGATTCATATTTCCAAAAACCAGTCAGATATTTGGTTATGATACTATTTAGGGAAATCTTGTTACTGGTTTGACATACCATTTATCCCATCTTATCCGGTTCGCGTCGGAGCGGTAATTTCAGTATATCCGGACAAGCTGGAGAGTCTGCTACTCTATACCCAGTTTTGCCGAAGAAAATTTTCTATTTCCCATAAATAGTATCTTTTCAAGATTTTAAAAGTGTCTCTTTTATTAGGACTTTTACCCAGAATCAAGGAAATTTGTATTTCCATAATATATCTTTATTCGTGACCAAGTAATACTAATAAACAAGAATAAGTAGCAATTAAATGCTATTGCCTGCTAGTCGTTATTCTTATTGAATAACAATTATACTTCTTTATACTCATATAAGTAATTTTATCTTGAAGCTTATATTAAGACAAAATTCTTAAGTTCGAGTCTAAATATCATTCAGAGTGCTATCAAATAATATTAAGTTTCTAATTTTCCGTTTAAGCTTAGGTATTATTATAACACCTATTTGCATAAACAAGTGGCTTAGCTTATACTAAGGCATCTTTTCTTATGTTCAAGTCTAAATGCTATCAGATGTGCTACCAGTTAAGTTAATAGTAATCTCCTAACTCTTTTATTTAAGCTTAAGTATTGTTATCACAACACTTATAGGCTTAAAGTAGTGGCTTAGCTCTGATACCACCTTCTGTCACGACCCCCGACCCCATCTAGCCGGAATCGGTGCCGTGAGCAGTTCAGTGGTACCGGTGATTATTTTGAAAAATATTGCAGCGGAGATTTCATCAGGACCGTGAGTTAGGAAAAATATCAGAGTTTAGAAACACCGGATTTTATTTAAATGGATGGAATAAATTCCAAGTTTTACAAAGGTAGCTTTTAATGAAAACAATATTTCTTAAGTTGATTTAATGAATAAAATAAGCCACTTCTTGAAGTCTTTTAGTGCCGGATCCAATCCTTACTTCAATCTACTGTAATTACCTGAAACGCGTTTTAAAAAGATTTTGTCAGCGGGAAATACTGAGTGAATTATTCATTTTACTGAAAACGACACATTTGTTATAATTCACAGTGGTAAGATCTTTTACAATGTCTCTGATATCAACCAACTACCCACAATACTTTACCACTCGATCCATTGGCCCATACGTCCAATGGTATCTGTGATTATGGTCATATCACCCAATGGCTGCCCCAATGGTGAAGATTATCAAGTAATGTGCACAATACCCCACATACCGGCTGTAACTTGGTGATTCACATAAACTTAATCACTGTAAGTTATAATTCTGAAAATAATTTGGAGTATTGTAAAATAGTTAACAACTCACAAACTGTGAGAAAAGAGTTTATAAAAGGAGAATAACTCACAAATCATCATGCAGGATTGAGTTAACAAACTTCTTGATTCTACTTCTTTCGATAATTAGGCATGTACTTTATTATTCTGGATCTTCTGATGATTTAATAGTTTGTTTGATTGTAAGGGTGTAGTTGGGAGTGTTTTTGGTGGTTTAACAGAATAGAATACGTGTTGGTGTAAAACCCAAATCAAACCTTAACGGTAGTCATGAGATTTGAACCTTAACGAATTTCACAAAAACCGGGTTAATGATCAATACAGCAGTTACGATAATTTCCCGAGATCAAATTCTCACAATGAATGACCAAGTGCAATACTTCAACTCATTTATCAAAATGACAAACGACAAAGTATAGTACTTCAACTCGTATATCGAATTATCGACAACGACAAAGTACAATGCTTCGGCTCATTTATCGGATTACCGACAAACGATAAAGCATAGCCCAATGTGGGCGGCACTTAGGCATTCTTTGGATATATTGATCACTCGAAAAATGAATCGTAATAGCGATTGAGTGATTATTGGTTAGAACACCAACGTATAGAGAGAAGAAGAAGAGAAATGAGCAAAGAAAAATGAATCCTAAGCTTCTTATTTATAGCAAGCAGGCAGGCAGCTCAATTTCATATTCTGGTCGATGTGGGATTCAAGTGACGTGCTTGCTAGCTAGCTTGACGTGCTAGCTAGCTAGCTTAGTTATTTTATTTCAGCTGCTTAACTCGTTTTTCTTGTATAACTTTTAAAATATAACGTTTTATAAAACGACGAATATGTCTTTAGAATGAGCATATTTTTATCTACGTTTTAACCTAAGTTTCATTAAAAACGGAGTAAGGAAAAAAAAATAATATATTTTATTATTAATATTAAACGTTCTTATACGACCTCATATATATCTATTTTTAATAGACCTTACTTAGCTTAATTAATCTTGTTAGCTTAATTAATATTGATTAACTGATTAATTAATCATACTAAACTTAATTAGGGTTTCCTTATTGCATAATTATCATACTAAATATTAATTTTAGTGAGGGTTGTTACAACCATCACATCACCATCATCCACCACCATCATCCATTGTCCATCATAGAGTGTGTGAGTCGTCTCGGGATCCAAGATTGATCGTAAGAGTTCTTGACAATCAAGGCCATGTTTGCCTAAGTCTCTTACATCACTTGGTGAAGACACGTGTTTAGTATAATACTTTATTTTTAATCTTTTGCACTTTTTATTTGGTTTTGTATTAATGACTTTAATAACTAGTTACTTATGTTGAAGGTGATCTTTCCTTATCGTTTGTCCGTGGTGTCTTGGCATTATTTTACTGTCTATATAAAATAAAAGATTTTCACCATTCATATCTCCACGGTCTATATGGAGGTATGTTGGCTACCTGGTCGGGGGTTAAGGGAACGGTCTGGTAAGGGTCTTGCCCTTGTTCAGCGTTTAGAGGTCCTGCATGGGACCTGGGTCAAATTTAGTAAGATCTCATTCAATGCCCATAGGTGTTGGATGGCGGGGATCCAAACTCTTTGACCCCCTCATAAGTTAACTACTATTAATACTATAACCCGGCTATTTAGGACTGTATCCCTGCTGACTCAGACTACTTAGTCGAGGGTAACGTCACCGCCAAAAGCGGGGCCTACCATAATTTGCATTAATAACTTAATTCATTATCTTTCAATAATCCGACCCTTTAGGATTGTATCCTTGCTGACTCAAACTACTGGGTTGAGGGTAACGTCGCCTTCAAAAGATGGGCCTACTACAATAACTAAGATAATCTCTTAAACAAGTGCAAAAGTGCGAAAATAATCAAAGGTTATACTAATACACGAGTCGGATCCAAGTGATTCATCTTGTCTATCTGTTTTTATTTTTATTTTATTTTTCAGCATTTAGTTAGTTTTTATTTTCTTAGTTTAAAAATCTTTTCGAACTTTTTGATTTGGTTAGACGTTGAGGATAAACCGGTACTAAAAGCTCTTGTGTCCTTGGACGACCTCGGTATCTTACCAACACTATACTACGTCCACGATGGGTGCACTTGCCCATATGTGTGTTTAGTGTTAGTAAATATCGTGTTTTATAAATTTAAAACTTGGCTAAAAGTGTAAAAAGGGCTTAAATATACATCTAAAATATAACACACTTCACGCACATCAAGTTTTTGGCGCCGCTGCTGGGGAAACAAGGATTTTAAGAAAGTTAGGAATCAACGGCCTAACCACCTTTTTATTTTTTCTTTTAATTTTTTTAGGATTTTCTTAGTTTTTCAGCTTCTGCAGAGCTCAGCACGGGCCGTGCCCGCTGAACACGCCCCCGTGCTCAATAATTGGAACTAGCAATCCTGTTTTAAGTCAGACAGGAAGCTGAACACGGGGCCGTGCTCACTCAACACGCCCCCGTGCCCAAGATTCACTTACTGAAAACAGAACCGTTAGATCCCGGCGGTTGGTAATTTCTGAAATAAACATTAGTGATAGTAATTCTTTTTACTTTCGGCACTCTTATGGTACGTGGTGTCAATTATATGGAGGCGAACATAAAGAAGTAAAATGTTACTTTCTAAATTATAGGCCCCACTACATAGACCCACCGATTCCTTATAACCTTAAGAGGGGCGAAAGTAAAAATAATCACTATCTCTCCCTCGAATGCGCCCAGCCAGATATTCTAGGAGAAATGCTCCTTGACGAGTTATTTCAACTAGAAGAGCTAATCTTAAATTGGTCAAAAGAGCTTAGGAAGGATTTTATTGATCCACCCCAAGACACTGACCATGAAGAAATGTTGGGATCGTATTCCGACAACCTCGTTGCTCCCAAAAATACCTTCATACTTAGCGAAGACTTGGACGATAGTCGTCCCTGTGCCGATTGTGCCGTGAAGGACTCTCCATCGACTTCGTTCGGTGCATACATAGACCTGAGCGATTTGGCATACACCTTCTTTAACGAGAGCCTGGGAAAGGGTTGGACTTGTCCACCTAGAATGAAAATAGGAATTACCCTCACCGACAACCTCTTGCGTTCTCGCCTTAGTCTAGGACAATTAAGGTATCTCAGGCACTTTGGGGTTGTCCCAACCAGTCAGGAGCCACCTGATACTACTAAGTTCCTTAAAAAATTTTTGGCTAGACAAACTTCATAAAAACAGTCTCTCGACACGGGGCCGTGTCCAGCCAACACGCCCCCGTGCCCACCAAAAGATTCCCTTCTGATCCTTACGTCAGAATACGGACAAACTGTGTCAGAATTCTATCTGCACACGGGGCCGTGTCCACTGAACACGGGGTCGTGTCCAGGATGCTGTCGTTTTCTATAAATGCAGCCAAGAATTCTGCACATTTAGACCAGCTTGGGACAGAGATTTGAAGGAATCTTCTCTCAACTATCCTAGGTAAGTTCTAAAAGAAGGTTCCAACAACCCATCTTGTCCTTTCCTCTCTTAACCATTTCCTTCTTCTTCATCTTTCTCCAAGAACCTCCATTAAAGTTTGAATTTTTCAAGCTTTGTTGTAGGGGTTGATGAGTTTTGATCAGGGAATCTTAGTAAAAATATGTTGTATAACATTGTTTTAAGTTACTAATGTTTAAAAAGACCCCACAAGTTCAGAAAATGACTAAAAACTTCAAGTTTCCCTGCTCCAAAACTCTGCAGAAAGATGGACACGGGGCCGTGCTCATTGAGCACGGGGCCGTGTCCGGACTACTGTCTCAACAAATAAACTATCTTTAGTTTGTTTTTCGTAGATGTCAAGTGAAAACAGCGAAACATCTTCCGTGAATTCATCAGACAACCGAAGAGGAAGGAGGCCCTCCATTGAAGCTACACTTGTGCATTATGTGATAGCATTAAGGGAGGCTCTCGACGAAATGACATCAGTAGAGGAGGTCTTAATCGACCGTATTAACGATCTTACGGTGGGCCTCGAGAATAGCTTCCAAGAGATTAACCTCTTGCACCAGAGGTTAAATATTCCTGTGACACCCCCAACGGAACCGGTCCTCCCTCAACAGGATTGGAACCTGGCACTCGGAGTTAACAACCCTACTGGGTGGGATGACTTTCCGGCGGAACCTCCCATGGAGCACCAACAAGAGATCCCGGTGGAAATCGCAACTCCTCAAACTGACGCTAATGAGCCCTCTTTTCTCCTTCCAAGGGAGGTGGAGGAGTGGCTCGCCGACATATGATGAAAACCACACCCGAAGGAGGAGTTCTATAAGGCCATATCTAACCAAGACTACTAGCTTCTTGGAAATTTTGCTAACTAAAATAATGTGTAGGCTAGAACTCCATGGTTTAATGCTTCTTTATCTTCTTATTTAACTTAATATAAATTTAGGACTATGTAAGATCTCCCTATGGTTTTAACGGAATGATGGTTTTAAGGATTGGATGGTTCATAAGAAATAAAACACACTTAGAATCCGGGACTAACAACTCGGGCAAACGCCATTATCTATATTGTCAATGCTATCTTACTTACCCGAGCAGGTAACCTGTTGATGCACTTGTGTCTGTACTTTGTCTGTATTCGGTCTATATGTAAACGATGTCCTTGTCAGTCTTGTAAGTTGACCAAGTCAACCGTCCTCCTGGTTTGACTCAGTCAACAGTTAGAAATATGTTTGTGAAGTGTCTGAGTCGAAGGATGAGCAATCGAAGGATTATGTCTATCCTTCGATTGGCTCGAAAGATAAATCACGAAGGATACTGATGGACTTCGAAGGATATGCTATCCTTCGAAGTATATACGGATCCTTCGATGGCCATTGTGGTCGACAGATGGTCCTTCGGACAATCTGTCTAATCCTTCGACCAGACCTGCTGTGTATGGGTATAAATACCCATGAAGTGTGTTGTTTTGAGAAGGGACTTGAGAGGCTTGTTAGATAGATGCACACATAGAGAGAGTTTGAGAGCATTCTATCAAAACACACACACACACACTAGAGAGTTTGCAAGTTAGATTTGTAAACATTGTGCTTGTAACCGGAACCTTCATTCGTATTAATACAGTGGTGTTAATCGGTGAACCCTTGTGTGTTTGTGTTTATACTTGTCTCATCCCGGTTTGCTTGCTAGCTTGGATTCCGCACTCGCTAGTGGGTTTGTATAACAAGGTTTAGGTTCGTCATCCTCCGGAAAGGGACCTACAAGTGGTATCAGAGCTAAGGCTCTTTACCTTGTTTAAAACCGGGTTTTTGTTCAAGTCTTGGGTTAGTTTTCGTCAGATCTGGAAAACTACCAGTCGCTATGTTCTTGATGATCTTATCATCTTCATATTTCGAAAGATAAAGTTGGAACCTCGACAGATCAAAACAGTACTTCGAAGGATCATCAAAACTTTCGAAAGGTCAAGCTAAAATTCGAAGGGTCACCTTTTGTTTTTCGAAAGATCATTTTTCTTGTTCGAAGGATCAGATTCAACTTTGAAAGATCATCTAAATTTTCGATAGACCATTTGCTTGTCTCGAAGGGTCAACCAACTGTTCAAAGGTCACATCAATCACCTTTACCCCTCAACAACATTGAAAGATGTGTTGTTGGTTGTTGTGCACCGCCCAAAGCACTACCGTTTGTTTGTTGAAGGTGTTCAATTAAATCGGCCCAAAGTTCACGGCCCAAGAGACCGCCCAATAGACCAATAAAACTGTGTTGTTTGTTGTCTTTGTTCTCGGCCCAAGGAACCCCACAAGAAAATAAATAATTTCACACTCCACAAAGTCAACGATAGATCATCTTGTTTCAGATTCCACATTCCAAGAAAATAAAAGGATCAATTATTAAAAAAATTTTGAAGGATTAGTTAATGCACCGCCACAAATTAAAAAAAAAAAAAACTAGTTGATTTTGTTGATTATTGGTTGTAGTGCACCGCCCAAAGGGACCACTAACTTTTGGTTGATTGTTGTTGGGTTCACGGTCTAAGTAACCACCCACAAGAAGATAATTAAATTCGTTGTTTGTTGTTGGGTTCACCGACCATTCCACCGCCCCAATAAACCAATAAGCTTTGTTGTTTTGTTGTTTGAGTTCACGGCCCAATGCACCTCCAAAGTGACCAATACATTTTGTTGGTTCTTGTGTTCACTGCCCAAGGCACCGTCCCAAACAAATAAAAAAAAATTTATAATAAGTTTTGAAGTTTTGTTTGTGCACGGCCCACGTTTAGAAAATCACCAAAGCCCAAGAGCTGCTAATCATTTTTATTTTCGTTTGTATCAACTTACGAAAGATCATCTTTCGAGACCTGTTTGGTGTTTGTCTTTCGTGTGATCTTTTGGTTGATCCTTCGATAATTTAATCCTTCGTCGATCTGATATAGAATTTAGTTTTCTTATCAAAGATGAATCAGAGTTGGTGGAGAACTCCAGCTCCAGACAGTCAATGGGATCCATCCGCGTGGACTACAACATCCTTGGCTCCGCAATCATCTGATACGCAATCATCTGCTTCTCAATCTGAAATAGATTTCAAGACTGCTTGGATGCAGGCTATGGCCCCACGTTCAGCTACCATGATATCTACAAATCAGTGGGCATCAGTTACCAATCAAAGGCAAAGTGAACCGAAAATAACAACAAATTGGTTTGACAATCCAATACAAGTTCTTGTAAAGCCGGCTCCAACCACAGACTTGTATGGAAATCCATTACCCCCATTTGGTTTACAACACCATCGTTCTACTGTAGAACCATCATCTCTTGATCCAAAGAACAGTAGTCAGACAAAATCGGCGTTGTATGCTGAAATTGTCAAAGATGCAAGCAATGGTGAATCCTCGGGAAATGATAACAGTTCTGAACATGACAGAAGTTCAGATGAAGATGTCTCAACTTCAGTTGAGGGTGATACAACTTCAAGTTCAAGTTCGAGCGAGGATGGATCTGAATGTGAATCATCAAGGGAGGTTATTAACTCTGATGCAGAAAGGCCAACACCTGAGAGTGATTCCAGTCAGGTATGTGATTCTAAACCTGATTCTATTTCTGCTGTTGTTGAATGTGCTAAATGTCTAGAATATGCAGAAAAGGAAAGTCTTTTTGACATCACACACAAACACAATCAAGAATTGATTGTTGATCTTTCTAAAGCAACCGAAGCTAACTTATTTTTAACCAGAAATGAAAAGGAATTTAAAGAAACAATTGCGTCATTAAAATATGATGTTTCTGAATTACAAAAGGCTGTTTTGTGGAAACAACATGCTAATAATAATCTTATTGACACAATTGAAAAACAAATGGTAGAGTTAGCAACAGCTCGATGTGAATGTGAGACAATCAAGCAGAAATTGGAAAGCTATTCCAATTCCCGCTTTGTATTGGATCACATCATTGATGTTCAAAGGAAAAAGGGGGATACCAAATGTATTGGTTACAAATCATGTCCTCCCCCAATGAATCACAATTATTCCAAATTGCCTAATGACGAGGATATGCCCCGTTTTGAACCTACTGTGCCACTCGGTCCAGATGACTTTGCAGCAGGCCTCGGGTTCACAACTGGTACATCATCCTCGGGGCAATCAGAATCTGAGAACGTGACAGATACATCGTGTGTTAAGGAACAGAGTCCTCCCATTATTGAGGATGCTGATTCTTCGGACGATGAATCTGAAGAAATTGTGAAGCAACAGTCTGACTCGGTTACAACAGATATTCCTATCGAGAATCACATTCTGTGTGATCCACCAGTGAAACCGAGTAAGACTGAAAAGTCAAAGGCAATGGAATCCCTTGTAGTTAGCCCTGAAGGGAATAACTTGTTGTATACGCTCAAAGGAGATAGCAAGATCTACTCTGACAAAGATTTTTCAATTAAGAATGTAAATCAAGATTTAATTGAACAAATTTTTGAAGGACGTACTGATAAGTTTTTGGGAAACAAAGGTAGCAAAGTAACCGTAACCCAATGTGATCCAATTCCGTGTGAACAAGTTAGAAAACAATACGGAAACCAAAAACTACCGGTTGAGCGAAAACAACAAGTCAATTCTGGGAAGGGTAAGGGCCAAGTACAGGGAAAGAAGGCTCAGAACAAGAATGTTCAAGCACCAGAAATTCAGCAGCCTAAGACTGAACAACCAAAGGTTCAACAACCTAAAGTTGAGCAGTCTAAGGCTACTCAACCTAAGGCTACACAACCTAAAATTCAACAATCTAAGGTTGGGCAACCTAAGGTTCAAAGGGTGCAAAACAAAAGAGCTCCAGCTAAGAAAAGAGAACAGAAAGTGAACTTTGTTGGATCAAAGGGTACGGACAAACTTGAAACATTTCAAAATAAATCTAACATTGATTTTGTAAAACAAGTTAGAATTTTAAAACGAAATGATCAGAACAATTATACCCAACACACAAATGGATGTGACTTAGGTCCAAGCACATCTAGATCACAAAGTTCAGTGTCTGGTTCTCCGTCTGGTCATCAACATGTTTCTCCGAGGCTTGTAGAGCGGAGAATGTGTTTTGAATGTGGTACAATTGGACATATAATTCGAAATTGTCCATATCTTCATAAGTTGAAAGCAAAGGTTGATGATCCCCATGAACAACATCATGCCGCCCAAGAGAATAGAAAAGGCAAACAGGGCGAAAACAAGAAAAAGGATCGGAAGATAAACTTCGTGAAATCAAGAGGGACTGATAAAATTGATACTTTCAAAAACAAATCCAACAAGGATTCTGTTAAACAAAGTAAAATTTTGAAAAGAAACAGTCAAAACAACTATACACAACAAACAAACGGTTGTGATGTAGGACCAAGTACCTCAAGATCACGAAGTTCATCATCCAGCTGTTACAGTTATGATACTCCGAGGTTTGTTGAGCGGAGATCATGCTTTGAATGCTGTGAGTATGGACACATCATTAAGAATTGTCCATATCTCACCAAGAGAAAGTCAAAAGTTGATGCCCCCCATGGTAACAATTACCATAAAAGACCTGTTTCACCAAAACAGGACCCTCGTTTTGTTAAACAACGAGAAAAGAAACAGAAAAAGAAACAAAGAAAAGAAGTTGAAAAAGTTTTAAAACCGGAGGTCATCCAAACAAAATCTGTTAAATCGGATGTTAAACATGAAAAACAGAAACAAATTTGGATACCAAAACCGGTAACTGTTTCAGGGGGAGCTGCATCAATTCCGAATCATCGGGAAATGGATGTTACAATTCTCGATGATGACGGACGACCCAAGTCTGTGAAGGCTTGGGTCCCCCTCTCCAACTAATCTCTGAATGAGTGTGCAGGATGTTCCAGGAGGAACTATTGATAGTTTTAGGATTGTTGATAGTGGAGCGTCCATGCACAAGATTGGCGACATATTACTCCGAAATATTGTTATATCTAGGAGAATGTTGTTGCCATTGATGGAGAGAGAGAGGAAAGAAAAAGAGAAAGAAGAAGATCGTGGTTGAATGAAGTTGCAAAATTCGACCAGATGAAGAAAGTGCCAAAATTTTGTTTGTTATGGTTTTTGATTGGGTTCTCAGGAAAGAATACAATGAACGATGCGCGGATGCCGTGGTGTAGATTGAACATCCGCACACCGCTTCTGAAAGAGAAAGACAAAGACCTTTTGCTGGTGCAATGTGGAAGACCAGCCGGAACCAAAGGTTTTTGATCGTGTTGCTGTGAAGAGATTTTTCAGTAGCTACAAAATCGACTTTGAAGTCCACATCCAGTGGATGTCCAGTTTGGGAGAGTGCTCAGATTTCTTGCAATGCACGAAGCAGTTGCAGTATACGGTTTTTAAATTTCTAATTTCTCCTATACTTGTTGATTTTTAGGCTGCTATATGAATTATATCGTCTTGTACAGCACTCTTTGGCCTGACACGTTGATCTCGAATATCACCTCACACGTGATTGTTTCTTTATGAAACTCGTCAATGTTGTTATGGTCCGCACCGCTTACCGACGTGCCAACTGATTTTCCCAAAATTCGATAAATCTTTTCTGATAAAAAACTTAATTTGGGTAACCGGCATTAAGGTCAAGCAAGAGTAAAACCAACATCGGAAAATCATTTTTGTAAATATCTTGGTGTTTTAAATTTCTCTTAGTTTATTGATTTTAGGGGGAGTAAATCCAAAAATATGAAAATCCAAAAACATCGAAAAATTTCAAAAACACAAAAACAATAGAAAATCAAAAATGAGTTTCCTGGCGAGCAAAAGAGAAAATGATAGTACATCAGTGGTCTATCCAAGCCTCTTTAAACCCTAAATGAAAAACGACAAGCAGCTCTATATAAGATGTATCGGTAGGCTCACAATCATTTTAAAGTGTGCAGGGTGATATAAATCTTAAACCGACTGAAGACCAGGTGGGAACCATTCATTGGTATATGGTCTTAGTACCGAAATTTCGTTTGAAAGATTGCCGAGGTTCTGAGATATTCGGTCTTTATGCTGCTTATCATCTGGGTATCATGGTTGTTTCTATAAAAGACGAAGTCTAAGATCTTCCATGATACTATACATACGTGTACATATTGCATACTGCATTCGACCTCAATAAGTGATCAACAATCACATGTCCATAACAAATAAGTGATAAAATATCACATTTATCCGGGAGTCAAGTTCGTCTCTCTGCTGTACGGAAGTACTGACCTGTTCACGGACTTGCTCCTGTGCCCTCATGCATATGAAAATCAAGTTCCTCATCAATAAGTGATTCTATCACATAGGGCTTGTTTTCAAATCAAAATAAGTGAGAATCTCACATCATATACGGTCAGACAGATGATAATCGGTATACTCACCGGTAAGATGATCCCTCGTGCATACCTTGATACGGGAATGTGTCGTGATGTGGATGAACACCGGTCGGTAAGTTTAAATCATACCTTAATGTATCTCCTAAACATGATTTCATCTGATAAGTTGAGCTTAAGTGGACAACAATACCGATAATTGTTATAGGATGCTTATCTTAATGTTAACTAACTGAACAACAAGAATGTTTTGGCATGACCGTACACTGATATGATTCTCTTACCCTCGAAACTCGCAAAAAGAATGTCTGTACATATTTAATTTACTGCTTTCAGTTCTTACATTTAGAAAAGTCAAAAATACCAAAAAGATTTTAGGTGTGTTTTAATATAAACTTTATAAAAGCCAAAAAGATTTTATTTCTTCTTTATTTTCGATCGTACGATGTTGGAACTCGAGTCTTCGTTGCCTGAAACCTGAACGAAAACCGAATTGACTAAATCTTCATAAACGGTCGAAATTTGCAAGTTTTTGAAAGTTAAAGGCTAAAATTGTCAATTTTGAAAAACTTTCAAACTGTCGGACGGTGTTTGATTGTGACATGGTCATGAGTGTGTCATTTATTTATGGTAACTATATTCCAAGCAGTTGTTCTCATTACGCGTTTAGATTTCTTGCATGTGCAGATTCTAAAGGCAAGGAGAACATGGTCGATGACAAGCTTCGGAATGAAGACACGATGTGAAGGCACTCAAGTGATGAAGAAGATCGAGTTGCCACGGACCATCATCAACACCTCAAGGATCTCACTTCATAAAGATAAAGTTTTTCACTAGCATAACTCAAGGGGGAGCTTATGTTAAGGGGGAGTTTGCCAACACACTTCCTACATGATACGGGTAGTTTGTTGATACACTTTCTGCTTTCAAGACGTGAAGACTTTGAAGATCCTCCGACATTGAAGACTTGAAAGGACATCAGAGTTTTGAGAACTCGAAGACCAAAGACCATCGAAGTTCGAGACGAGTCTACAACTATAGAAGATAAAGACAAAGCTACAGCCAAGGGGGAGTTTGTTGATGCACTTGTGTCTGTACTTTGTCTGTATTCGGTCTATATGTAAACGATGTCCTTGTCAGTCTTGTAAGTTGACCAAGTCAACCGTCCTCCTGGTTTGACTCAGTCAACAGTTAGAAATATGTTTGTGAAGTGTCTGAGTCGAAGGATGAGCAATCAAAGGATTATGTCTATCCTTCGATTGGCTCGAAAGATAAATCACGAAGGATACTGATGGACTTCGAAGGATATGCTATCCTTCGAAGTATATACGGATCCTTCGATGGCCATTGTGGTCGACAGATGGTCCTTTGGACAATCTGTCTAATCCTTCGACCAGACCTGCTGTGTATGGGTATAAATACCCATGAAGTGTGTTGTTTTGAGAAGGGACTTGAGAGGCTTGTTAGATAGATGCACACATAGAGAGAGTTTGAGAGCATTCTATCAAAACACACACACTAGAGAGTTTGCAAGTTAGATTTGTAAACATTGTGCTTGTAACCGGAACCTTCATTCGTATTAATACAGTGGTGTTAATCGGTGAACCCTTGTGTGTTTGTGTTTATACTTGTCTCATCCCGGTTTGCTTGCTAGCTTGGATTCCGCACTCGCTAGTGGGTTTGTATAACAAGGTTTAGGTTCGTCATCCTCCGGAAAGGGACCTACATAACCTACGCAGAACGAAACGTTAGTGCACATGTATACATGAAACTTAAACTATGCGTCAGTGGACGTCGGAGTATATCACACATGACTTTCGAAGCAAGACTTTTGGAAAACTCGATTGGACACGACAACAACGATGCTAATACCCGTCAGTTGGAGAACTTCTAATCAAAATGCAGTACCTTGCCACATGATCCTGCAAATGACACTAGTCACATTGAGGTACGTTAAAACGAGATTTCATAACAATCAATTCTTATTCTGACGGGAGTCACAATGGTTGGCGCTGCAAAGGAAGTCACACGTCTTCGCATTCCCCCTATTTCATTTATGGCGATTAGGCTATGTTCGACATTCCATGGTAATGTCATTCAACAACCGGTCATCGCACCAAAATTCCAGGTAAAGTCCTTACATTTCTTTTGTTGAAATTCTGACTTTTGCATATAGTGAGTAGATTTTTGTATTTCTACTCTCCCTAACGATCATTGCACCATGAAGATTTTCTTTTATGATAGCGAATACTCACTTGCTTTATTTCTTGATAAATTCATAACTTACACATGCGTTGTTTGTTACGCATGTGGCTTCATTTGAAATTGTTGTTTTATCAAAGCTCAAATATCATTTCGCTATACTTAATCTTTTCATTGTGATCTAGACGACCCGCCTTATTGCAAAGTGTTGACTTTTTGATATCGAGTCAACGAACTCGTTGAATCTCACATTCTTCTGAGTGGTATACATGGTTTTTCGTTGTAACCATGTCAAAATTAGTTGTTGATGCATCCATTCATTGTTGGAATGTGACTAAATCAAGTTCAATTGTTTGAACTTGCTCGTAATACATATTCGATTTAAGACTCCATATGATATGATGGATTGAGACCATCATATTCGAAATAATCCCAACAAGCACTTCATTTTCTTTGAACCATAACATGCTTGTTTGGTCTTCGACTTCGTTGAGTCGTTTCTTTGATCACGATCACCTTGTGGTGACGTTTTTCATAAGTTTGAAGCTTGCGCTAATCTTGTTGCTCACCCCATGTACGGATTTAATTATTTATTTATTTATATTGATATTAAATCCTCTTTGTTAATGGTCATATTAAAACAGTCTTAATACAATCGTGTATTAAGATAATGGTACTCAAGTTCATGTCATATTTCGGTGTACCTCTTAATGGTTCTTTCAGCATCGATCAAACATTTTGTGATGTTTATTGCTCTTTCATTTTCGATCGAAAAACATTATTTATTTGTTTCAATATCAATTGGAAATCCTATGAGATTTGTTTTCAATTCGTTGAATCTTGCATCTGATTTCAAAACACGGTGATACTTGTTCGGTCACCACTATTATTAAATCATTTCGATCACCACGACACCTTTTGGTGTTGGTATATATTTGTAGCTTGGGCTAATCATGATCGGGCGTTTCATGCAAAACACGGTGATACTTGTTCGGTCACCACTATTATTGAATTATTTCGATCACTACGACACCTTGTGGCGTCGGTATAAATTTGTAGCTTGTGCTAATCACGATCAGCCGTCTCATGCGAAACTATATATGTTTTTCGTTTGACACCTCATTTAAGTAGTCTTAAGGCAACTATGTATTAAGACGATGATACACCAGGTTCGGTTGTATTTCGTTTCGGTGTATCCTTGCAACACGTTGATTTTATTCATTTAATGGTTCGAGAGTTGATAAGTCATTTTTATGATTCTATTTATTTGAGTTTGTTGAATTCGAGTTTCATCTATACAACAACCAACGCAAGATTCCGTTGGTATTAAATTCTGTTGTTTCAAAAATTGATTGCAGTTTGTGAACATTCGTTTGGAATTCCATTGGTTGAATTTCCTCTTTTGTTGAACCCGATAAATCTAGTCACATTGGTGATAGTATCACAACATCTCGTTCACTCGATATCGATTTCTGGAACAAACTCAGTTGAACCATTGGCTTCTTATTGATGCAAAATGTCCTTACACTCACGTAATCTGAATAAGTCTTGACTCGATTAAGTGGTCATTCACTTTGGTATTATTCGGACTTACCTGCGAACAACACAACTCTGAGGACATAACATAGACTAAATTTCGAGGACGAAATTTCTGCAACAGGGGGAGAATGTGACAACTGGTACTTAACGCCTTTTAATTACGCGATTAACAAACGGTTAAGGCGATAATAATTAGTGTTTAAGGCACGAATTAACTTAATTAGGCTCTTGATATGCCTCGGAACGCTGATCGGACGTCACAGTGCGCGTGTGAGGATTTTCGGGAAATCTACTGAATATTAAGCGATAACGAACTGACACCGTACAAACTACTGACAACGCCGAAAAATACGAAATTTATACATATAACTTATAGTTATGAATGTGGTTTTGCGAAATACTATCCTTCGAACGACACAAAGCGCAAACGTGAACGAAAAACGCGGAACAGCAACGCGCCGACAATCAACGACGAAACGGAAGCAGCGGACTCGAATCTCTGTCTCGGTATTAATATATTATGACATCTTTAGCTTCATTTTTAAATTTTATTATTAGCAGTCGAAATCGGATCAAAGAATGGACAAGAAACGACAAACAAGGCTTACGCGATATAGCGCGACCAACGAACGAACGCGTCAAACAACAGTGTCCGACGTAACTTTTAGCGTTTCAACTCTAAAATTTTATTTTACCGCGATCCATTAAATTCGGGAGCGAAAACGGGCTTTGAAAACGCTAATGGGCCACTCAAGATATGTGTTAATGGGCTTTTGGGCCCAACCCACCTTATAGAAACCCTAGTATAAAGCTATTTTATAACATGTAACCCTCATTTTTTTCAAATGTTCAGCCGACACACATTGCCCCTCTCTCTAAATCATATTTCCCTTCATCTTCCTTAACATCTCCTCACAAACCCTAGCTCCCCCACTAAAGACATCAGGCACCCCTCTGTCTTCTCTCGACCTCCGACAACCGGAGCCAAACTTCCAGCGACGAGCAACCCCCCCAACTCCCACCTGTTACACCGCATGACAACCCCCTTTCTCCACATTAAACAACCGGCCACCACCGTTTGGTGGTGGCGTACGACAGCAATGGGATCAGCAAGTGAGAGAGAGAGGAGAAGGAACACAAAGAGAGAGAGAAAGGGGCGACAAATGGAGTGGCGCCACCGCTCACGGCGGCAACAGTGGGGCACCGAATTGGGTTTTTTTTTGGTGCAGAGCTCCGTTCAGGTTCAGTCCCGGCAGGGGTGAAGATGATCGATTTTGATGATGATTTTTGTGGTGGTGGTGCGACTGAAATCAGGCGGCGGAGCCGCTTTTGCCACAAAACTCCGTTTAGCGGGTGATGCCGGTGATGGTGCCAGAGGTGGTGATGGTAGGTTTTCGCAGAATTAGTAGATCAGTTTGGGATATAAACATAAATTTCACTTTCGTCTACGTGGGGAACACCTCCAGGATATATAGGTAACCCCTGAAATCCTGTTTGAAGGATCCCGTATTCTGAGATACTAGGTCTTTATACTCAGTGATATCTGGGGTATTATACCGGGACTTCTGCTGTATGGAAGTACTGACCTAGTCCCCGGATAATACTTTATGCAAAAGCTTTGAAATATAAGCTCGCCCTCAGCATGCTGATGAAACAATAAAATTGATAGTCGCTGCTGTTGAAAACAAAAGATCCTCTAAAGGGGACACACCAAAAGTCGAAGCCGTCATCTCTCTGCGTATACGGAAGTATCGACCTGAGCTCTCACGGCCCTCGCATCTACCCCTTAACAGATATCAGCTGTGGTATACTCACCTGTAAGACTGAATATTGGGGTCTGGATACGGGAGTATATACTGAGGTGGGACACATGTAGTGTGACAATTGGAAAATTTTCAGGTTAATCCGTACGATCTAATCACTGTTTATTTAAATAATTACGTGCATTTAGACTTGATTATGTATTAACTGAGTTCATAAAGACTAGCAATGTCTGGGTATATGCATGGGTTATTACATTCGGTATCGTCTTATCGCGAAACAATAAGTGTATTTATATAAAAAAAACGAGCGTTGACGATTATCCTGTAAACTGTAAAAGATGCTGACACGCTTCCAATATGCCTGAAACATTAAAATTTAAGGCATTGTAAAATCTCTGGCATGAATAATCGGTTAAGCTTATTTCGGATAAGTACGTATCGTAACTATTTGGTGTATCGCGTATACGTGTATTTTAAGTTTGCTATAACTTCTAAACTTGCTATTTTTTTAGCAAGATAGTAATATTGGATGATTATTGTCTAGTAAATGTGAACGAGATTAGTATTTCAAGTAAAACCCAAATCACCCACTAATTAATATAACCACCTAAGTGTCTTTATTTTATTAACCATATCTTCTAGTGAATAAAAAGTCAAACCAAACCACCCACCCTTACTTTTCCCATACGTCCAGCATGTCCATCACCATTTCTTTTGTCATTTTGACAAGATTTGAGAAGAAGGAAATGCTTAAAAGTATGGTGGAGCAATGATCTTGTCTTGAATATTTTGGAAAAGCTAATACGTAAGGGTAAGTTTCATTTGAGCAAATTATACAACACTCAGCTCTCTCTCTCTCTCTCTAAGACCACTCAATCCACTCTCTTATCTCTTTTCTAAATCCGGCAACCGGATCTCCGGCCGACGAAGCAGCAGAACACGGCGGAGCCGGCGCCGCTGCTCACGGAGGCGGGTTCTTTTGCCAGTGAACACCCACACCCCAGCTTCCCCGACTGAACAACCGCCACCACCTTGGTGGTGGCGTACGGTGCAACGGAGATATCCGAGAGACGGAGAGAGTGAGCGAGATGAGAGAGAGAACGAAGGAGGAATAGGGGAGCGGCCGGCGGGCAGCGACGCCGCTGCTGTGGCGGCGGTGATGGAGGTGGCGGCAATGGTATCTTCTTCCCTAGTAAACCCCTCTCAACCCTCTGTTTTATTTTAAAATTTTTATTTTTTTTGTTCCGAGTGTATCGGCCAGTGATGTGTTTTGTTCTGATAATGAAGCTGACGATGGTGATCATTGATGTTAACGACGGCAGTTGCCGGCCGACGACGGTGGTGCCGGTAACGGTCATGATGGCGACATGTGACTCGGGTTGATATCATCCCAGATTCGGTTCTGATTTTTGTTCGAGTTTGGGTTGCTACGGGTTTAGTCAGATCTTAGTTTCGGGATAAACCCGGTCAAAACAAGTCAACGGTTCGGGTCAGTCGCGGTCAACAAGTCAAAGCGGTCAACCCGGGTCAGACCCGGGCAACTCCGTGAGTCAACTCAGTCAACGACTTGGTCAACGATGGTCAAACTCAGTCAAACGAAGATCCGGTAAAGTTTAATGATGCGAAATTAGTATAGATCGCTATAGTTCTTAGATTTTTATACTACGCGAATCGAGCTCGACCGGTTAAAACGTTATACATTAGTAATTTATTTACGATTCTTGCAAGTTTTGCGAAAAGTTATATATATATTGGTTTTGTTGAATTATTGATTGAGTTTGATTAAAATATCGACACTTTAGATGTCGAGGTTATTCAAAAAACAGAGGAAACTCTGTTCGATTTTCATAAAAATCTGAAATATCAAGTATATTTGTATGGTATAAACGCACATATCAAAGTTCGAGTTTTCTTATAAAATAAATACGAAAGTATATTTATTTTGGCAACGTATTACGAATTTCAAAACAAAGTTATGAAATTCCGACAAACTTAATTTACTACTTAACGAAACTTGATGTTTATATAAAATAAACATGATTAACTACGTTATTTCAAGACACCGATAATTCGAAATACTAGAACATTCTCATATAATAAATATGAAGTTTCTATTTATTTTAAACCTCGACTTTTCGAATTACTTGAACATGATTATAAAATAAATATAAGGTTTATATTTATTTTAAACGCCGATTTTAAACTTTCTTACGAACAAAATATAGTTTTTATATTTAGTTCAAGCGACTGAATTCTGAATTATATTTTTTTCAAACATCACGGCTTAATATATATGTATATATTTATTTCCATCTTACGACAACTATAACGACACGGACCGCTATCCACATACGTATTCCTAAATGCGACCACTAACACGACGATGTAAGTATATTTATATTAAATATATAAATATATATTCTAAACCATTCGAAAACTAAGTCGTTTTCGAGACTTAGTTTTATTCCGATTATAAACAGGATCAATTAACCATAGAATGGTTATTCTAAATCAAGATAACACCACCTTAGCGTCGTTTAGTTAACGACTCGGTAGAGCTCGGACACGTAGTTAGCTACATCAACTTATTTAGAAACTTATAATTATTCCTTGATTAGGAATGCTTTAGTTGCACGCTAGCAAGTTTACATCCATGGAATAACATCACGGAATCACGTTAAGTTAGCGTTTCACAGGAATGTCGAGGTGAGTTCATAACCCCCACTTTTTACGGTTTTACATTTTTATTAATGTTTTCGGGGGTGGAAAGACATGCAAGTTTTTGCTAAAGAAAACACTATTTCAATGAACGAAAACACATATTTATAAACCATGTTGCAAATGTATTTCAATGAACTCGAAAGTTTTACGAAAGGTTTATACTAAACATACCGGTTTTACAAAACAAACGCGTATTTTCGCAAACGTGCATGATTTTCATGGCTAGTGACAGGAATGTCCTAGTTACTACAACAGGACTGGGTTGGCCTGCGTACGAAAAACGAGACAACTCAGTGAGATTATGTCCCCCTTTTCTTTCAACATTTTGGTTTACAACTTTCGGGGGGAAATACATGTTAAACTTAGGTATGATTAAGTTATGGAATGAACTCTTAGATCATATGAGCATAGGCTGTAACTGAGGTGCCATTAATCCTTTTGAGGACCAAGGAACAAAGGTTAGATCTAATGGGTACGGGCGAGCCCCACTCACCGTCCAAGGGTGACCACTAGAGTGTTGTTGTGTCCACTGTCGAGAGTTCGACACTAAAAATTGCCTACGCGGGTTGAGTACCTCCTATGTCGTCGCATATATTAATGTCCTCGCGAAACATTAATGATCAACATGTTCATAGACGCTTTACATACCAACTTACAACACTATAACTTTCAAATGTTTTTAATATTCATTTGACGCAAACTCGTAATACATGTATTTACAAACTTTGATAATGTTTTCAACTTATGTACAAGTAAGAGGACGTGTTGGTCCTGCTTACAAATACTCTTTTGGGCTCGGCCTTTTCTCTCTCGTGCAATGCACGAATACTCTTGTGGGCTAGACCCACAGTTTTCATATAACATGCCAAGAAACTGATTTTACTAAATTTTCTCCACATGGTTTAAACCGGTACACAAAAAGATTTGTTTAAAATCTTTTTAAAACAAACTATGAACTCGCTCAACTTTATGTTGCCTTTTTCGCATGTTCTTTCTCAGGTTGCATTTTTCAAACTATGGAACGGTTAGAATAGGAGAACCCATGGGAATTCGAGTACTTAGCGGCGTTCATGTTCTAGAAGTCTTAGCTTATTTGCTTCCGCTGTGCAATGAAGGTACCAGTCCAGTCACGCCAGCCCTGATATTTCGAGGTGTGACAGATTGGTATCAGAGCTATAGGTTTCAGCGAATTAGGTTTCTGTAGAGATACCTAGGCTCTAACCACACTATACTCTGGGGTCTTAGATTATTAAGACTTAAATGCATACCGAACGCCTAAGACTCGAATATGGGTTCCAACCGTTGCCGAGAACAATGAGTCAACAGTTTTGTTTTTTTAAACAAACACAAGTGTTGTGTTGATACACGGTTCACGAAACATATTCATACATTAAGCAAGACTTTGTGAGAGTTTTGGATAACATGCATTTAGGACCTTTGTAAAGCTTATTTTGAAACTCATTAAAGGTCCTCACTTAGAAACCATGACTAACAACTCGGGCAAGCGCCATTATATTATGTCGTCTATGCTATCTTACTTACCCTAGCAGGTAGTCTACGTGGAACGAAACACTAGTGCGCGAGTGCACATGAAACTTAAACTATACGTCAGCGGATGTCGAAGTATATCACACACAACTTTCGAGACAACGCCTTGGGGGAAACACAAATGGCCACGACAACAACGATGCTAATCCTGTCAGCGGGAGAGCTACCAACCGAAATGCAGCACTTTGCAACGTGATTCTGCAAATGACACGAGTCATGCTGAGGTACGTTAAAACAGGATTTCATAACAGTCGATACTTAGTCTGAAGAGACTCGCAATGGTTGGCGCTGCAAAAGAAGTCACATGTCTTCGCATTCCCCCTACTTCATTCATGGCGATTATGCTACATACAACATTCTATGGTAATGTCACATAATAATCAATCATCACGTGAACTTCCAGGTAAAGTCCTTAAATTTCTTTTGTTGAAATTTCGACTTCTTACATATAGTGAGTAGATTTTTGCATTTCTCCTCCCCCTTAATGATCGTTGCACCACAAAGATTTTCTTCCATGTTAGCAAACACTCAATTGTTTTATTTTTGATGAAATCATATGTACGCATGCATTGTTTATCGCGCATGTGGTTCGTTGATTCGTGAAGACCATTGGAGGGCTTCACTCCAAATTGTCGTTTTATCAAAGCTCAAATATCGTTCGCTATACTTGATCTTTGCATTGTGATCTAGATGACCCGCATTGTTGCAAAGTGTTGACTTTTTGATATCGAGTCAACGAACTAGTTGAAACTCTTTTCTTTGAATACATTACATGGTTTGTTCATTGTAACCATGTCGAAATCTCTTGTTAACACATGCATTTATCGTTGGAATGTGACTAAACCAAGTTTAATTGTTGAACTTGCTCGTAATACATATCCGGTTCAAGATTCGATATGATGGATTGAGGCCATCATATTCGAAATAATCCCAACAAGCACTTCATTTGCTTTGAATCATAACATGCTTGTTTGGTCTTCGACTTCATTAAATCGTTTCTTTGATTACGATCACCTTGTGGTGGCGTTTTTCACAAGTTTGAAGCTTGCGCTAATCTCATTGCTCACATCATGTACGGATTTAATTATTTATTTATTTGTTTAGTCTTTTTAAATCCGCTTTGCAATTTATCATATAAAAGCAATCTTAACACAATCGTGTGTTAAGATAATGGTACACAAATCCATGTCATATTTCGGTGTACCTCTTAACGGTTCTTTCATCATCGATCGAACATTTTGTAATGTTTATTGCTTTCCAACTTCGATCGAAAACATTATTTATTGTTTCATTTTCAATTGAAAATCCTATGAGATTTGTTTGAAACAAGCATTCAAATTTACTTTGCTTAGCCTTCATTTGATTTCAAACACGGTGATACTTGTTCTATCACTGCTATTATTGAACTATTTCAATCACTACGACACCTTGTGGTGTCGGTATACATTTGTAGCTTGGGCTAATCATGGTCGATCTTTTCATGTAAAACTACATATGTATTTCGTTTGACTAATCATTTAAATGGTCTTAATGCAACTATGTATTAAGATAATGATACACCAGGTTCGGTTGTATTTCATTTCGGTGTATCCTTGCAACACGTTGATTTTATTCATTTAATGGTTCGATTGTTGATAAATCATTTTCATGAGTCTATTTATTTGAGCTTGTTGATCCAAGTTTCAATCATACAACAACCAACACAAGTTTCCGTTGGTAGTAAACTCTATTGTTTCGAAAATTGATTTGCATACTGTGAACGTTCATTTGGAATTCTAGTGGTCGAAATTCCTTTTTTGTTAAACCATATAAATTTACTCACATTGGTGATAGTATCACTACGACTCGTTCATTTGACATCGATTCCTTGAACAAATTCAATTGAACTGTTGGGTTCTTATTGATGCGAAACGTCCTGACATTCACGTAATCTGAATAAGTCTTGATTCGATTACCCGTTCATTCACTTTGGTATTATTCGGACTTACCTGGGATCGACACAACTCTGAGGAGATAACATAGCCTAAATTTCGAGGACGAAATTTCTGCAACAGGAGGAGAATGTGACAATTGGAAAATTTTCGGGTTAATCCGTACGATCTAATCACTGTTTATTTAAATAATTACGTGCATTTAGACTTGATTATGTATTAACTGAGTTCATAAAGACTAGCAATGTCTGGGTATATGCATGGGTTATTGCATTCGGTATCGTCTTATCGCTAAACAATAAGTGTATTTATATAAAAAAAACGAGCGTTGACGATTATCCTGTACACTGTAAAAGATGCTGACACGCTTCCAATATACCTGAAACATTAAAATTTAAGGCATTGTAAAATCTCTGGCATGAATAATCGATTAAGCTTATTTCGGATAAGTACGTATCGTAACTATTTGGTGTATCGCATATACGTGTATTTTAAGTTTGCTATAACTTCTAAACTTGCTATTTTTTTAGCAAGATAGTAATATTGGATGATTATTGTCTAGTAAATGTGAACGAGATTAGTATTTCAAGTAAAACCCAAATCACCCACTAATTAATATAACCACCTAAATGTCTTTATGTTATTAACCATATCTTCTAGTGAATAAAAAGTCAAACCAAACCACCCACCCTTACTTTTCCCATACGTCCAGCATGTCCATCACCATTTCTTTTGTCATTTTGACAAGATTTGAGAAGAAGGAAATGCTTAAAAGTATGGTGGAGCAATGATCTTGTCTTGAATATTTTGGAAAAGCTAATACGTAAGGGTAAGTTTCATTTGAGCAAATTATACAACACTCAGCTCTCTCTCTCTCTCTCTAAGACCACTCAATCCACTCTCTTATCTCTTTTCTAAATCCGGCAACCGGATCTCCGGCCGACGAAGCAGCAGAACACGGCGGAGCCGGCACCGCTGCGCACGGAGGCGGGTTCTTTTGCCAGTGAACACCCACACCCCAGCTTCCCCGACTGAACAACCGCCACCACCTTGGTGGTGGCGTACGGTGCAACGGCGATATCCGAGAGACGGAGAGAGTGAGCGAGATGAGAGAGAGAACGAAGGAGGAATAGGGGAGCGGCCGGCGGGCAGCGACGCCGTTGCTGTGGCGGCGGTGATGGAGGTGGTGACAGTGGTATCTTCTTCCCTAGTAAACCCCTCTCAACCCTCTGTTTTATTTTAAAATTTTTTTTTTTTTTGTTCCGAGTGTATCGGCCAGTGATGTGTTTTGTTCTGATAATGAAGCTGACGATGGTGATCATTGATGTTAACGACGGCAGTTGCCGGCCGACGACGGTGGTGCCGGTAACGGTCATGATGGCGACATGTGACTCGGGTTGATATCATCCCAGATTCGGTTCTGATTTTTGTTCGAGTTTGGGTTGCTACGGGTTTAGTCAGATCTTAGTTTCGGGATAAACCCGGTCAAAACAAGTCAACGGTTCGGGTCAGTCGCGGTCAACAAGTCAAAGCGGTCAACCCGGGTCAGACCCGGGCAACTCCGTGAGTCAACTCAGTCAACGACTTGGTCAACGATGGTCAAACTCAGTCAAACGAAGATCCGGTAAAGTTTAATGACGCGAAATTAGTATAGATCGCTATAGTTCTTAGATTTTTATACTACGCGAATCGAGCTCGACCGGTTAAAACGTTATACATTAGTAATTTATTTACGATTCTTGCAAGTTTTGCGAAAAGTTATATATATATTGGTTTTGTTGAATTATTGATTGAGTTTGATTAAAATATCGACACTTTAGATGTCGAGGTTATTCCAAAAACAGAGGAAACTCTGTTCGATTTTCATAAAAATCTGAAATATCAAGTATATTTGTATGGTATAAACGCACATATCAAAGTTCGAGTTTTCTTATAAAATAAATACGAAAGTATATTTATTTTGGCAACGTATTACGAATTTCAAAACAAAGTTATGAAATTCCAACAAACTTAATTTACTACTTAATGAAACTTGATGTTTATATAAAATAAACATGATTAACTACGTTATTTCAAGACACCGATAATTCGAAATACTAGAACATTTTCATATAATAAATATGAAGTTTCTATTTATTTTAAACCTCGACTTTTCGAATTACTTGAACATGATTATAAAATAAATATAAGGTTTATATTTATTTTAAACGCCGATTTTAAACTTTCTTACGAACAAAATATAGTTTTTATATTTAGTTCAAGTGACTGAATTCTGAGTTATATTTTTTTTCAAACATCACGGCTTAATATATATGTATATATTTATTTCCATCTTACGACAACTATAACGACACGGACCGCTATCCACATACGTATTCCTAAATGCGACCACTAACACGACGATGTAAGTATATTTATATTAAATATATAAATATATATTCTAAACCATTCGAAAACTAAGTCGTTTTCGAGACTTAGTTTTATTCCGATTATAAACGGGATCAATTAACCATAGAATGGTTATTCTAAATCAAGATAACACCACCTTAGCGTCGTTTAGTTAACGACTCGGTAGAGCTCGGACACGTAGTTAGCTACGTCAATTTATTTAAAAACTTATAATTATTCCTTGATTAGGAATGCTTTAGTTGCACGCTAGCAAGTTTACATCCATGGAATAACATCACGGAATCACGTTAAGTTAGCGTTTCACAGGAATGTCGAGGTGAGTTCATAACCCCCACTTTTTACGGTTTTACATTTTTATAAATGTTTTCGGGGGTGGAAAGACATGCAAGTTTTTGCTAAAGAAAACACTATTTCAATGAACGAAAACACATATTTATAAACCATGTTGCAAATGTATTTCAACGAACTCGAAAGTTTTACGAAAGGTTTATACTAAACATACCGGTTTTACAAAACAAACGCGTATTTTCGCAAACGTGCATGATTTTCATGGCTAGTGACAGGAATGTCCTAGTTACTACAACGGGACTGGGTTGGCCTGCGTACGAAAAACGAGACAACTCAGTGAGATTATGTCCCCCTTTTCTTTCATCATTTCGGTTTACAACTTTCGGGGGGAAATACATGTTAAACTTTGGTATGATTAAGTAATGGAATGAACTCTTAGATCATGTGAGCATAGGCTGTAACTGAGGTGCCATTAATCCTTTTGAGGACCAAGGAACAAAGGTTAGATCTAATGGGTACGGGCGAGCCCCACTCACGGTCCAAGGGTGACCACTAGAGTGCTGTTGTGTCCACTGTCGAGAGTTCGACACTAAAAATTGCCTACGCGGGTTGAGTACCTCCTATGTCGTCGCATATATTAATGTCCTCGCGAAACATTAATGATCAACATGTTCATAGACGCTTTACATACCAACTTACAACACTATAACTTTCAAATGTTTTTAATATTCATTTGACGCAAACTCGTAATACATGTATTTACAAACTTTGATAATGTTTTCAACTTATGTACAAGTAAGAGGACGTGTTGGTCCTGCTTACAAATACTCTTTTGGGCTCGGCCTTTTCTCTCTCGTGCAATGCACGAATACTCTTGTGGGCTAGACCCACAGTTTTCATATAACATGCCAAGAAACTGATTTTACTAAATTTTCTCCACATGGTTTAAACCGGTACACAAAAAGATTTGTTTAAAATCTTTTTAAAACAAACTATGAACTCGCTCAACTTTATGTTGACTTTTTCGCATGTTCTTTCTCAGGTTGCATTTTTCAAACTATGGAACCGTTGGAATAGGAGAACCCATGGGAATTCGAGTACTTAGCGGCGTTCATGTTCTAGAAGTCTTAGCTTATTTGCTTCCGCTGTGCAATGAAGGTACCAGTCCAGTCACGCCAGCCCTGATATTTCGGGGTGTGACATGTAGAGGTTTAAGTTCTAAAACACTAATTCTGTATCCCGAACAGGTTGAACATTTTGTGAGAATTTAAGTGGATCAATATATCGGCAATCAACGCGAACTGTTTAAAAGCTTAAAATGAAATAACAGCTTAACGGTGCTAGTGTCTTGTTGACAGCTGATATGATCCTCTTGCACGAACTCACAAAAATATTTTTGTATATATTTCATTTCTGCATTTAATTGTTGTTATTGTTTTTATGTTTCATATTTTGAAAAATTCAAAAATATTTTCGACAACTGATGTTGGAGAGCTGATATTCAAAATCTCAAAGGATAAACATGATGAACAGATGGTTTGGTTAATTTGGTTTGAAATGTTTAATCAGATTTTGGAAAGTTTGATAAGTTTTACATGTGAGGATTCTCGAATGTTTAGTTGTTTCATTAAGTTGAGTCACAATTTTGTTTGTTTGTGATAGAGTGTTTGAGTTGTGCAGGTTTCTGATTCTGTTGTTATGGAAAGCCAGGAGATACATCAGAACCTGAGAAGAAGTTTAAACTGATAATGCCAGGAGTTGATTTCAATGGTGATAACGAATTCCAGACGGCGATCCCAGCTTGATGATAGGGGGAGTCTGATGAGAGTTAGAGCCAGAGAAAGATCCGGGTACATAATTCCAGGAAGAGTTCCTGAAGAAGACCGATCAAGATTGAAGAGCTATCATGTTTAAAGACTCTCACTGAAGATTCCGTCAACATTCAAGGGGGAGTCTGTTGGTGCAGTTGTCTGTCGACTACATCTTAGTTCGAGTTTTAGGTTAGGGCTAATTGTATCATGCACGGAAATCGAGAAATCATGATTTAGTAATAGGTCCGCTCATATGGACATTTGTGAGGAGGTCCGCTTATATGTACATATGAGGTCCGCTCATATGTACATATGACACACAAGCGAACCTCCATGTCCTATATATAGGTGATGGATGAGCGAACCTAGCAGTGAGGTTGTGGTCTTGTATACGACGGCGAAGCCCTGCCAAATCGTCTCCAGAGCTTGTAACTTGTTAATAAGTGCAATAAACAGAGACAAATTAGTGAAATCAAGCTAAACAAAGACTGAATCAATGGATTCCGCCTTTGATTCAGTCTGAGCACTCTTCTGATCGACTCGTCAGGTCGTATAACGTTCCTACATGTGGTATCAGAGCTCAGGAGGAAGAGTTCTTATCGTTTAGCTCGTTTTCACTCAAATATTCTGATTTCTACACCTTCCTTCTTCATTTCAGAAAATTTTAACGGTCAAAATCAGCTCAAAATCTCTTAGATTGTGTGTTATTGGACATAGATAAACCCTTGAGAAATTCAGGCTTAAAATCGGCCTAAAAGTGATCTAAAACTGCTTGTGAATAGGTTCCGCTTTTTTGGCACTATAGAGGTTCGCTTTTTAGGTCCGCTTATAAGATCAGGTTTGTTGTAGTTCCGCTCTAGAGGTCCGCTCATAGGGACTTGATTGTTGTGGGTTCGCTCTAGAGGTTCGCTTTTAGGAACATATTTATTGTAGGTTCGCTCAAGAGGTCCACTTGTAGTTACATTTAGTTGAGGTCCGCTCTTGTGGTTCGTTCATTGTAACAATCAGTTGGGTCCATTTTTGTGAACATTACAGGTGTTTCGCTCTTGTGGTTCGCTCATTGTAACAATCACTTGGGTCCGCTTTTGTGAACATTACAGGTGTTTCACTCTTGTGAACTTGATTAAGTTCGCTCATTTGGACTTAACTGGTTTCGCTCATTTGGACACTACTTGTTTCGCTTTTGTGAACAACAAAGATTTGTTGGGATTATTAGAAAAATGGCAATGGTCTTTGATGAACAAGAAAACTATTATTTTGAGAGATTTAATAATTGGAATCAAGGGTTTATAGTTGAGAGTTATAAAAGAGTGAGCAAGGATGGATGGGCAAAAAGGTTTAAATATTTTGTATGTTTGAAAAATGAAACTTTGGAAGATCTAGAAAACCGATATAGAGTCTTACTTAGTTACTTGAAAAATCATGAGATATTTCTGTCAGATGCTAAAAAGATAGAAAAGTTTGCAGATGCATTACCTATTGAATGGAGTGAATGTTTGAAAAATTTAAGGAAGGATTCAAATGTTTCAAAATTTCATCTAAACAGATTCATCAGCATACTTAAAACTCATGAATTTGAAAATAGAAAGAAAAGAAAAGATATGATTGAAGTGTTGGAAAATCATTTGATGGATATGGGATTAGATGTGATTGATGAGATGAACAAAAGGATTGTTGAATGTGTTAGGGCAAAATATGTGATGAAATACGATATCAAGAGAGGTTGTTATATAGATGAGAATGAAAATCCTCTTGATTTCATTAAAATATTTTGTGCAGGTACATTCAGGGCAAATGAAGAAGAAGCTTCAAATGCTGAGGAATCTATAGAGTTTGAATCCTCAAGTTGTGAATCAGTGTGCTCTAAGTGTGACAACTTTAAGACTGACAATGACAAACTTTTAAAGAATGCAGAAAGTTTGACATTGGAAGTCAAGAAGTTGAACGATGAAAAGCAAACTGATGAAAAACAGATTCTGGATTTACAGAGAAATTGTGCAAAGCTGAAATATGAAAATGACAAACTGTTAAATAACTTAGACAGTTTGACATTGGAAAACCAGAAATTGAAAGAAAATGCAAAAGTTTTTGAAGAGAAGACTAAAAGTTTTGAAATTGAAAAATCAAGAATTAAAAAAGAATTTCAAAATTAAATGAAAATTCTTGAAGATGGGAGAAATGTTTTTAGTCAAAACAACATTGAAAAGCAAAAAATGATAAATGCCCATCTTCAGAAAATTATTAAACTTGAAAAAGAAGGTGAATGTGCTCGAAAGAAAATCAAAGAGTTAGAAAAAGACTTTGAAAGCAAAAAGAAATCTTCAGAAAATGAAGATTTCTGGATAAATCTGGAGAACAAGAATTTGAAAGCAAATGAAACGAAATTTCAAGATCAGATAAAAGTTTTGGAAAATGAAAAGACTGTTCTTGAAAACATGAAAATTGAGAATGAAAAAGCAATCAAGTCTCATCTTGAAAGAATATCTCAGCTTGAACATGAAGCGGAGAATTCAAGAAACAAGATAGATGAACTTGAAAAGAAATTGATAGGTTTTGTGACTGCATCAGACAGTTTGAATTTTCCCTGTCCAAAACCAATCAATTCTGTTCCAATAAGTGACGATGTCACAAACTTTGACAATGTCAAAGTTGAAGATTGTGATGAGAAATCTGATGATGAAAATGGAAAAAATGATTTTGAAATTAAAAGAAAAATTTCAGAAAACTATTCTGCAATCAACTGAAAAAGGTGAATGCTCTAAGCAAAAACATTTGAAGAAGAAAGCGGAACAGAAACAAAAAATTAAAAATGAGAAAAATGTTCAAAAAGATAATAAAGGCTCATCAGATCGATCATCCAATCAAAATCAAAAATCACAAAAATTGAAAAATGAAAACTCAAAAACTGTTGGGAATAAGTGGTGCAGGTCGGACCACAGTGCTCAAAAGTCAAATCCAGCAATCAACAGGAGAAAGGAATATCACCAAGCCAAACAATGCTTTGATCTGAGTATTTGGGCTGAAAATAGTGATTGGTACGATAACAGAGTGTGTTACCGATGCGGTTATCAAGGACACATTGCCGTTAACTGCCAAAGCTGGAATTATGAGACAAGAAGATGCTATAATTGTCAAATTAAAGGTCACATTGCCAGAGATTGCCCAAGGAAATCAAATAAAAGATTGAGGGTTAATTCTCAGAAATTGGCAAAAATCCAGTCAATGTCAAGCCCCATGAACAGAAGGTTTTAAAACCTAAAGTTCAAGAACAGACAATTCAAGAAAAGAAAGTTAAACTTTCACAGGGGCAGAAAGACAAATTGAGGAAGAAGAGGAAGAAGGCGAGAGAGTATCTCGAGAAGATCTTGTCCTCGGGTTCGTCTGTTGGTAAAAAATAAGAGTTCTGATGAATCACTTTCCTCGATTGCAAAGTCAAGCAAGACGAATTCATTGGATACAAATCTGAGGACAAAAGAAGAAAAGAAGAAGAAGAAAATGGTCGGCGATGAATCTGACGTGTCAAAGCCAGACAAGCCACCTTCAGGCGATGAATCTGACAGATCAAAGTCAAACAAGCCATGTGCAGGCAATGATTCTGGTTCGTCAAAGCCAGAGGAGCCATTGGTTGAGGTAAAAAAGGAGAATTCAGGTTTAACAATGGGTGATGTAAATTTTCCACCATTGTTGAACAAAAATTCGAAATCACCCAAGGATCATCAGGCTTGGGTGAATCTATTCAAATGAAAAACCTAACTTGCCGGAGTTCCCAGGTTGGTAAGCGTGGAACATGAATCGGCACATTTCTTGAGAAATTTCACTCTGGTGGTTTTTCGCTTTATATGTGGTAAATCAGGGACTTTAAATTGTACTTGATTTCCTACATGTGATGGTTGAGATCTAAAACTGAAAATGTAAAATCTGTTATGTGAATGAAGAAAACGAGGTGATGAAGTGACCCCGAACCTACAAATGATTGGTAAACAAACTAATTTTTCCGGAAAAACCATGTTGATTAAAACAAACTTAAGTGTTTTGAAATCATAATGGGAAAATAGTTTGTTGAGAGGGGAGTTCTGATTGTTTATGCCAAGTTGATGGAGATTTAAAGTAATTCTCATCAAGTTGTCACTTTACTTTGTACAGTTTATTGTTTTCAAATTTTCCCAGAAAATCAAAATTGAAACATATTTTGATTTTAGGGGGAGAAAATTTTAAAAAATTAGAAAATTTGAAAATGTCAAAAACATCGGAAAAATTAAAAATGAGTTTTGGTGCGAATAAGGGGAAATGATAGCACATCAGCTAGACTGGCACAGTACACTAAAGATTTGTAATGTATAAATGCAATTAAGCAGTCTCGCTAAAGATGTGTCGGTAGGTTTTCGCAGAATTAGTAGATCAGTTTGGGATATAAACATAAATTTCACTTGCGTCTACGTGGGGAACACCTCCAGGATATATAGGTAACCCCTTAAATCCTGTTTGAAGGATCCCGTATTCTGAGATACTAGGTCTTTATACTCAGTGATATCTAGGGTATTATCCCGGGACTTCTGCTGTATGGAAGTACTGACCTAGTCCCCGGATAATACTTTCTGCAAAAGCTTTGAAATATAAGCTCGCCCTCAGCATGCTGATGAAACAATAAAATTGATAGTCGCTGCTGTTGAAAACAAAAGATCCTCTAAAGGGGACACACCAAAAGTCGAAGCCGTCATCTCTCTGCGTATACGGTTGTATCGACCTGAGCTCTCACGGCCCTCGCATCTACCCCTTAACAGATATCAGCTGTGGTATACTCACCTGTAAGACTGAATATTGGGGTCTGGATACGGGAGTATATACTGAGGTGGGACACATGTAGAGGTTTAAGTTCTAAAACACTAATTCTGTATCCCGAACAGGTTGAACATTTTGTGAGAATTTAAGTGGATCAATATATCGGCAGTCAATGCGAACTGTTTAAAAGCTTAAAATGAAATAATAACTTAACGATGCTAGTGTCTTGTTGACAGCTGATATGATCCTCTTGCACGAACTCACAAAAATATGTTTGTATATATTTCATTTCTGCATTTAATTGTTGTTATTGTTTTTATGTTTCATATTTTGAAAAATTCAAAAATATTTTCGACAACTGATGTTGGAGAGCTGATATTCAAAATCTCAAAGGGTAAACATGATGAACAGATGGTTTGGTTAATTTGGTTTGAAATGTTTAATCAGATTTTGGAAAGTTTGATAAATTTTACATGTGAGGATTCTCGAATGTTTAGTTGTTTCATTAAGTTGAATCACAATTTTGTTTGTTTGTGATAGAGTGTTTGAGTTGTGCAGGTTTCTGATTCTGTTGTTACGGAAAGCCAGGAGATACATCAGAACCTGAGAAGAAGTTTAAACTGATAATGCCAGGAGTTGATTTCAATGGTGATAACGAATTCCAGACGGTGATCCCAGCTTGTGATAGGGGGAGTCTGATGAGAGTTAGAGCCAGATAAAGATCCGGGTACATAATTCCAGGAAGAGTTCCTGAAGAAGACCGATCAAGATTGAAGAGCTATCATGTTTAAAGACTCTCACTGAAGATTCCGTCAACATTCAAGGGGGAGTCTGTTGGTGCAGTTGTCTGTCGACTACATCTTAGTTCGAGTCTTAGGTTAGGGGTAATTGTATCATGCACGAAAATCGAGAAATCATGATTTAGTAATAGGTCCGCTCATATGGACATTTGTGAGGAGGTCCGCTTATATGTACATATGAGGTCCGCTCATATGTACATATGACACACAAGCGAACCTCCATGTCCTATATATAGGTGATGGATGAGCGAACCTAGCAGTGAGGTTGTGGTCTTGTATACGACGGCGAAGCCCTGCCAAATCGTCTCCAGAGCTTGTAACTTGTTAATAAGTGCAATAAACAGAGACAAATTAGTGAAATCAAGCTAAACAAAGACTGAATCAATGGATTCCGCCTCCGATTCAGTCTGAGCACTCTTCTGATTGACTCGTCAGGTCGTATAACGTTCCTACACATGGTTTGGTTCAAGTTCAGTCAGGTGTCGGTTCGGGTGCTTCGGTTCAGAATCAGAGTTCGGGTCAACCCAGTTAACAGAATGAGTTGACTGGTCAATGCTGGTCAACAGGAGTTAAGGACAGTCAACGACAGTCAACAATAGTCAACGAGTTGGTTTCGGGTCAGAATTCGGTTCGGGTTTCGCGGCACGGTCGGTCCGGGTCAACTTAGTTCGAGTTTGGTCAAACTCCGTCAAACTTAGTCAAAGGCTGGTCAACGCAAGACCCGGTCAATTCAGGACCCGGTAATGTTTAGACGTAGCGAGTTACTACTTCGTTATTTTTGATTATTAGTTATACGCTACCCGAGCTTGAACCGATTCGATTAAAAATTAGTTACATTTTGATATATTCAACAAGAATTATATATATATTGTTTGTTTGTTGAATTTTGACAAAATATCGACAACTATGATTGTCGGGGCATCCTAAAAATAGGGGAAACTCTGCCCGATTTTCATTAAAAACCCAATAAACGAATCGTACTTTTGTTATAAAAACCAACGCTTATCGAAATCCAAGTTTTTCTTATAAAAGAAATATATATGCATACTTATTTTGACGACGTTATAAGATTACGAAACCGATACTTATTTAAAATAAATATAACGCTTATAGTTATTTCAAACATTGATATTCCCGATACTTACTTAATATACACATAATTATTTATGTTATTTCAAACATCGATATTCCGAACACTTTCTACAAGATAAATATAATGTTCTATTCGAACATCGATATTTCCTAACATTTTTACGAACAAATATAATGTTTATACTCATTTCAAACGCCGAAAATTCAGAAATATTTTATAAAATAAATATAATGTTTTATATTTATTCCTAACGTCAAAGATTCGGAAATCGTATTTCAACAGTCTAGTGTTCGGAAAACATATAACATAAATATAATTATTTATATTTTTTTCGAGTGTCCAGACTTCGATTATTCTTATAAAAATTATTCGTTACAAACGTCTAAACCGAACACGACACGTACCGCTACACCTCTACGTATTTCTAGTTACGATGACTAACACGACTTCGTGTATATATATATATATATATATATTTGATTATATACATAAATATAAATATATATCTTTTAATCACTCGAAAACTAAGTCGATCTTGAGACTTAGTTTTATCCCGATTATAAGCGGGATCAAACAATAATAGATTGGTTATTCTAAGTCAAAATAATAACACCTTCTTAGAATCGTGTAGTTAACGATTCGATTGAGCTCGGACACGTAGTTTAACTACGTTTAAATTAGATATCTGATAAGTTATTTCTTGTTAGGAAGGCTATAATTGCACACTAGCGAGTTCACATTCTTGGAATAACATCACGGAATCACGTTACGCTAGCTTTGCACAGGAATGTCAAGGTGAGTTCATAACCCCACTTTTTACTGTTTTACATTTTTATAAATGTTTTCGGGGGTAGAAAGACATGCAAGTTTTGCAAAAATAAACAACTTTTTGATGAACGAAAACTCATATTTCTAAACCGTGTTGCGAATGAATTTCAAGGAACTTAAATGGTTTACGAATGATTTCGATCAAAAATACCGGTTTTACAAAACACGCGCATATTTACGAAATGTGCATGATTATCTAATGGGTACGGGCGACACAGTTGGGGTGATTCGACACAGTCGAGGTGATTCGACACAGTCGAGGGGATTCGACACAGTCGAGGTGATTCGACACAGTCGAGGTGATTCACACAGTCGAGGTGATTCGACACAGTCGAGGTGATTCGACACTAAAAATCGTCTACACAGGTTGAGTACTTCCTACGTCGTCGCATACGTTAATGTCCTCGCGAAACATTAACGATCAACCTGTTCATAGACACTTTACATACCCATTTACAACACTAAAACTTTCATATGTTCATAAGATTCATTTGATGGAAACTCACAAATACATGAATTACAAACTTTGGTAACGTTTTTCAAGTATTACCTAAGTAAGAGGAAGCGCTGATCCTGCTTACAAAGGTTCGTTTGGGCTCGGCCCATTCTCTCTCGTTCAATGCACAAAGACTCTCGTGGGCTAGACTCACAGTTCTCATACATCATGCCAAGAAAATGATTTTACTATATTTTCACAACAACTTTAAAACCGGTTATCAAAAAGATTTATTTTAAATCATTTCAAAACAAACTATGAACTCACTCAACTTTATGTTGACTTTTTCGCATGTTCTTTCTCAGGTGGCATTTTTTTCAAAACTATGGAATGGTTGGAATAGGAGAACCCATGGGAATTGGAGTACTTAGTGACGTTCATTTTCTAGAAGTCTTAGCTTATTTGCTTCCGCTGTGCAATGAAGATACCGGTCCAGTCACGCCAGCTCTAATTTTTCGCGGTGTGACAGATTGGTATCAGAGCTATAGGTTTCAGGGAATTAGGTTTCTGTAGAGATATACCTAGGCTCAAACCTCATTTTCCTCTGGGGACTTAGATCATTAAGACTTGAATACATACAAAACGCCTAAGACTCGAATATGGGTTCCAACCGTTGCCGAAACAATAATTCTACAATTTTGGTTTTAAACAAACACAAGTGTTATGTTGATACACGGTTCACGAAACAGATTCATACATTAAGCAAAACCTTGAGAGTTTTGGCTAACATGCATTTAGGACCTTTGTAAAGCTTATGTCAAAACTCATTAAAGGCCCTCACTTAGAACCCGGGACTAACAACTCGGGCAAACGCCATTATCTATATTGTCAATGCTATCTTACTTACCCGAGCAGGTAACCTACGCAGAACAAAACGTTAGTGCACATGTATACATGAAACTTAAACTATGCGTCAGCGGACGTCGGAGTATATCACACACGACTTTCGAGGCAAGACTTTTGGAAAACTTGATTGGACACGACAACAACGATGCTAATACCCATCAGTTGGAGAACTACTAATCGAAATGCAGTACCTTGCCACATGATTCTGCAAATGACACTAGTCACACTAAGGTACGTTAAAACGAGATTTCATAACAATCGATTCTTACTCTGTCGGGACTCACAATGGTTGGCGCTGCAAAGGAAGTCACACGTCTTCGCATTCCCCCTATTTCATTTATGGCGATTAGGCTATGTTCGACATTCCATGGTAATGTCATTCAACAACCGGTCATCGCACCAAAATTCCAGGTAAAGTCCTTACAATTCTTTTGTTGAAATTCGGACTTTTGCATATAGTGAGTAGATTTTGGTATTTCTACTCTCCCTAACGGTCATTGCACCATGAAGATTTTCTTTTATGATAGCGAATACTCACTTGCTTTATTTCTTGGTAAATTCATAACTTACACATGCGTTGTTTGTTACGCATGTGGCTTCATTTGAAATTGTTGTTTTATCAAAGCTCAAATATCATTTCGCTATACATGATCTTTTCATTGTGATCTAGACGACCCGTCTTATTGCAAAGTGTTGACTTTTTGATATCGAGCCAATGAACTCGTTGAAACTCACATTCTTCTGAGTGGTATACATGGTTTTTCGTTGTAACCATGTCGAAATTTCTTGTTGATGCATGCATTCATTGTTGGAATGTGACTAAATCAAGTTCAATTGTTTGAACTTGCTCGTAATACATATTCGATTTAAGACTCCATATGATATGATGGATTGAGACCATCATATTCGAAATAATCCCAACAAGCACTTCATTTTCTTTGAACCATAACATGCTTGTTTGGTCTTCGACTTCATTGAGTCGTTTCTTTGATCACGATCACCTTGTGGTGACGTTTTTCACAAGTTTGAAGCTTGCGCTAATCTCGTTGCTCACCCCATGTACGGATTTAATTATTTATTTTTTTATTGATATTAAATCCTCTTTGTTAATTGTCATATTAAAGCAGTCTTAATACAATCGTGTATTAACATAATGGTACACAAATTCATGTCATATTTCGGTGTACCTCTTAACGGTTCTTTCAGCATCGATCGAACATTTTGTGATGTTTATTGCTCTTTCATTTTCGATCGAAAAACATTATTTATTTGTTTCAATATCCATTGGAAATCCTATGAGATTTGTTTTCAATTCGTTGAATCTTGCATCTGATTTCAAAACACGGTGATACTTGTTCGGTCACCACTATTATTGAATCATTTCGATCACCACGACACCTTTTGGTGTTGGTATATATTTGCAGCTTGGGCTAATCATGATCGGGTGTTTCATGCAAAACACGGTGATACTTGTTCGGTCACCACTATTATTGAATTATTTCAATCACTACGACACCTTGTGGCGTCGGTAAAAATTAGTAGCTTGTGCTAATCACGATTAGCCGTCTCATGCGAAACTATATATGCTTTTTGTTTGACACCTCATTTAAGTAGTCTTAAGGCAACTATGTATTAAGACGATGATACACCAGGTTCGGTTGTATTTCGTTTCGGTGTATCCTTGCAACACGTTGATTTTATTCATTTAATGGTTCGAGAGTTGATAAGTCATTTTTATGATTCTATTTATTTGAGTTTGTTGAATTTGAGTTTCATCTATACAACAACCAACGCAAGATTCCGTTGGTATTAAATTCTGTTGTTTCAAAAATTGATTGCAGTTTGTGAACGTTCATTTGGAATTCCATTGGTTGAATTTCCTCTTTTGTTGAACCCGATAAAGCTAGTCACATTGGTGATAGTATCACAACATCTCGTTCACTCGATATCGATTTCTGGAACAAACTCAGTTGAACCGTTGGCTTCTTATTGATGCAAAATGTCCTTACACTCACGTAATCTGAATAAGTATTGACTCGATTACGTGGTCATTCACTTTGGTATTATTCGGACTTACCTACGAACAACACAACTCTGCGGAGATAACATATTTGAGGACGAAATTTCTGCAACAGGGGGAGAATGTGACAACCGGTATTTAACGACTTTTAATTACGCGATTAACAAACAGTTAAGGCGATAATAATTAGTGTTTAAGGCACGAATTAACTTAATTAGGCTCTTGGTATGCCTCGGAACGCTGATCGGACGTCACAGTGCGCGTATGAGGATTTTCGGGAAATCTACTGAATATTAAGCGATAACGAATTGACACCGTACAAACTACTGACAACGCCGAAAAATACGAAATTTATATGTATAACTTATAGTTATGAATGTGGTTTTGCGAAATATTATCCTTTCGAACGACACAAAGCGCAAACGTGAACAAAAAAACGCGGAACAACAACGCGCCGACAATCAACGACGAAACGGAAGCACCGGACTCGAATCTCGGTCTCGATATTAATATATTATGACATCTTTAGCTTCATTTTTAAATTTTATTATTAGCAGTCGAAATCGGATCAAAGAATGGACAAGAAAGGACAAACAAGGCTTACGCGATATAACGCGACCAACGAACGAACGCGTCAAACAACAGTGTCTGACGTAACTTTTAGCGTTTCAACTCTAAAATTTTATTTTACGGTGATCCATTAAACTCGAGTGCGAAAACGAGCTTTGAAAACGCTAATGGGCCACTCAAGATACGCGTTAATGGGCTTTTGGGCCCAACCCACCTTATAGAAACCCTAGTATAAAAGCTATTTTATAACATGTAACCCTCATTTTTTTCAAATGTTCAGCCGAAACACATTGCCCCTCTCTCTAAATCATATTTCCCTTCATCTTCCTTAATATCTCCTCACAAACCCTAACTCCCCAACTAAAGACATCAGGCACCCCTCTGTCTTCTATCATCTTACGCGGCCCGCGTAGTATAGTAATAGGGGCTAGGGTTGATCGGTCATCACAACTAGCTCGACACGATGATGACACGTGGCGGCCTGGGGTGTCGCCGGAGATCTGATCTATCGCGGCCCGCGTAGGTCGTAGCCGTGGGCTATGCGCCCCGCGAGAGCCCAATTTTTATGGTTTTTAATTATTTTTTATAATATTTAAGGTATTCGGGGTCCGTTTTCACGTATGGGGTGTTTTTAGAACATATTGGGATAATTTAAAATATATTGGGGTGTCGAAAAAATATCTCGAGGGTGTCGGTTTAATTTTGGGTTGTTATATCCTCCCCACCTTGTTTTAGAACTCGTCCTCGAGGTCTACTGGAACAGGTGTGGATATTTCCTTTGCATTTCTGATTCAAGCTCACATGTGTATTCTGGTCCTCTTTTAAAGTTCCACTTCACTTTGACCAGAACTAATCTCTTGTGCTTAAGATTCTTAATCTTCTTGTCTTCAATCTGTAGAGGCCTTTCTACAAATTTGAGCTGTTCAATTACCTCTATATCCTTAAGAGGTACCACAAATGATTCATCAGCTAAGTATTTCTTGAGATTAGATACATGAAATACATCATGTATTCCTGCCATTTCCTCTGGCATTTGTAGCTGATAGGCTACAGGTCCTATTCTCCGAATAATCTCAAAAGGTCCAACATACCTGGGACTTAGCTTTCCTCTCTTGACGAATCTTACCACTCCTTCCCAAGGAGAGATTTTTAACAATACTTTATCTCCTACTTGAAATTCCAATGGTTTGCGTCGGTTATCAGCATAGCTCTTCTGTTGATCACGTGCTGCTTTCAGTCGTTCCCTGACTTGAATGATCTTGTCGGTCGTTTCCTGCACTATCTCAGGTCCCGATAGTTGCTTTTCCCCAATTTCTGCCCAACAGACTGGGGTTTAGCACTTTCGTCCATAAAGTGCTTCGAATGGCGCAACATTGATACTTGTGTGATAACTATTATTATAAGAAAATTCTATTAAAGGTAAGTGATCGTCCCAATTACCTCTGAAATCAATTACACAAGCTCTAAGCATGTCCTCCATTGTCTGAATCGTTCTTTCGCTTTGTCCGTCCGTTTAAGGATGATAAGTGGTGCTTAGATTTAGCTTGGTTGCCATTGCTTTTTGGAAAATTTTCCAAAAATGAGAGGTAAAACGGCTATCCCTATCAGAAACAATTGATAAAAGAATTCCATGTAATGAAACGATTTCATTTACATATAATTTGGCCAATTGTTCCATACTGAAAGTTTCATTCATTGGTAGGAAATGAGCTGATTTAGTTAGCCTGTCTACAATCACCTAGATTGTATCATTACCTTTTCTTGTTTTGGGGAATTTGGTAACAAAATCCATTGTTATCAATTCCCATTTCCAAACTGGCATTTCTAGCTGTTGCAGCAATCCTGAGGGTTTCTGGTGTTCAACTTTAACTTGTGAACAGGTTAAAGACTTAGAAACGTAAGCTGCTATATCCTTTTTCATTCCTATCCACCAGAAATTCTTTCTTAAATCCTGATACATCTTATCATTTCCTGGATGCATCGTATATTTGGACTTATGGGCTTCTTCTAATATACGATGACGTAGATTTTCTAATTTAGGTATCCACATTCTTTTCTTATTGAATCTCCAAATTCCATCTGTTCCTTGTTCTAATTCCTTAATCATTCCTTTTAATTTTTCAGTATCTTCCTTGATTACTGATTCTTGTGCTTTTCTAATCTGTTCTTTTAAATCTACTTGTAGATTTAATTTAAGAGAACGTAACCTTTTTAGCTTTTCGTGATATTTTCGGCTTAAAGCATCAGCCACTACATTGGCTTTCCCTGCATGATACTGGATATTACAATCATAATCACTTAGTATCTCCATCCAGCGTCTTTGTCTCATATTTAACTCTTTTTGCCCGAAAACATACCTTAAACTCTTATGATATGTGAATATGGTAAACTTACTACCATAAAGGTAATGTCTCCAAATCTTAAGGGCAAAAATTATGGCTCCTAATTCCAAATCATGGGTTGAATAATTTTCTTTATGATTCTTAAGTTGTTTAGATGCGTAAGCTATAACCTTTTGACGTTGCATTAATACACATCCATAACCTAACTTAGAAGCGTCACAATAGACTACAAAGTCTTTAGTTCCTTCTGGTAACGCTAATATGGGTGCATGGGTTAGTCTTTGCTTAAGAATTCTAAAGGCTTCTTCTTGCTTTGGTCCCCATTCAAACTTAATGGATTTACAGGTTAACTTAGTTAAAGGAATGGCTATTCTAGAAAAATCTCGAATAAATCTTCTATAATAACCGGCCAATCCTAAGAAACTTCTAACCTCGGTTGGTGATTCAGGGGTTTTCCATTCGGTAATCGCCTCGATTTTTGTTGGATCCACATGAATTCCTTCATGGTTTACTAAGTGTCCAAGAAATTGTACTTGCTCTAACCAAAACTCGCACTTTGAAAACTTAGCGTAAAGCTTTTCCTTTCTTAATAGGCTTAGAAGTGCGTGCAAATGTTTTGCATGATCCTCTTTACTTTTAGAATAGATGAGAATATCATCAATAAAAACAATTATGAATTTATCCAAATATGGCTTACATATTCGGTTCATCATGTCCATAAATGCAGCTGGGGCATTGGTTAAACCAAATGGCATGACAGTAAATTCATAATGGCTATACCTTGTTCTAAATGTCATGTACCTTTAATTGATGATATGCTGACCTTAAATCGATTTTAGAGAAAAATCGAGCTCCTTGAAGTTAATCGAACAAATCACCGATTCTTGGTAATAGGTACCGATTCTTAATCGTGACCTTGTTCAATTCGCGGTAGTCAATGCACATACGCATCGATCTGTCTTTCTTTTTGACGAATAATATCGGTGCTCCCCATGGTGATGAGCTTAGCTGTATGAATCCCTTCTCAAACAATTCGTCTAATTGTTTCTTCAGTTCCTGCATTTCTGCGGGTGCCAAACGGTAAGGTGCTTTGGCAATTGGTGTCGTTCCTAGTAGCAGATGGATTCTGAATTCAACTTCCCTATCTGGCGGTAGCCCTGGCAATTCTTCTGGAAATATATCTGAAAACTGGGACACTACTGGAATATCTTTTAGTTCTTTTCCTTTAGTGTTAGCGATTATGGAAATCAAATACACTAATGATCCTTTTCTTATACAACTTGCAGTTTTCATCACAGAGATGAATTTAGTGGATCTAGATGGTTTATCTCCTTTAATTGTGATCTTTTCACCCCTTGGTGAATCTACTTGGATTGACTTTTGATCACATAAAATATTAGCTTTATTGGCTATTAACCAATCCATTCCTAATAAAATATCAAATCCTGCCAGATGCATTGGGTAAAGGTTTGCAATAAATTTTTGATTTAAAATTTCTATTCTTGCTCCCTGCAAGATTTCAGAAATCCTAACCGTTTCCCCATTGGCTGTCTCTACTAGACATTCTTGTGGAAGTTTAGTTAATGATTGATTTAGAAGTTTGCAAAATGAAGTATTAATAAAACTTTGGTTCGCACTAGAGTCAAATAATACTTTAGCAAAAACATCATTACGTAAAAACGTACCGGCTATCACGTTCGGAATCATTTTGGCTTCTTCTGCAGTCAGAACAAATGCTCTAGCCTTTTTAGTGTTCTTGTTATTCGCAGCTGGAGCCAATTTCGGACAATTTGGCTTGATGTGACCTTTTTCCCCACTATTGAAGCACAATCCATTAGTTGGTTTCCATCTGCAGTCTTGTTCCTTGTGCCCTGGTACTTTGCAGAAATTGCAGTAAGTGGAGCATCTTCCTAAATGCTTCTTTTTGCAGGCTTTGCAGTATGGTGCAGAGGTAGAACCTAAGTTCCTATGGTTGGAATTCGCAGAACGGAATTCTTGAGTATGCCTTTGGGTTAGGTTTCTCCTCTGGTCTTCTTCTCTAGTACGGATTAATTCACCTGTCAAGGTGTTTGCTAGTTCTACCGCTTCTTCTATGGTTTGGGGCCTAGCTTCCTTGACTACATGTCTAATCTCTCCAATTAATCCCCAGATGTATCGGGAGATTAATACTGGCTCAAGTGATGCAAGGATTGGTACTATTCTAGCATATTCAAAGAATGTGGTAGTATATTCCTTACTATCTACCCATGTCATCCTTAGGTTCAGAAACTTATTTGCTATCTGTTCCTTTTCATTAGGAGGGCAGAATTTCCTTTCTCCCATATTTTTAGATTCCTCCCATTCCATGTTGTATACCCTATCACTTCCTCTTGACTGGAGGATAGTGTTCCACCATTCTAAAGCTGAGTTCTTAAATAGGTTGGAAGCAAACATTATCTTGTCCTCTTCCGCACATTTGCTTATTTTTAAAACAGTCTCAGTCTTTTCTATCCAGCGTAAAGTTGCAATGGGTCCTTCATTGCCCGAGAATTCTATTGGTTTGCAGGACCAGAATTCTTTATAAGAACAACCATAAGGCGTGATTGTTCTTCTTTTGGGAATGGGCACTTGAAGTACGGGTCCATTGTTTACGCTGTGTTCTGGTTCAGTTGGTCGCTTATTGCTATGTTTACTTTTATTATCTGCTTCCTTAATAGTTTTGATAATAAATGGCATTGCATCTATAATTCCTTGTGCAACTATGTGTTGGATGGCACTATTATCCACTTGATTTCCATTGTTATTGTTGTTCGGATTTTCATTATTCAGATTATCGTTGTTCGGGTGGTTATCACTTTGGTTTTCCTGGTTCACTTCGTTGTCCATCTGAATTTTAAACATTTACCACACATTAATATCACAAAATAATATTTGAATATAGCCAATCACATGTCACGCACTTTGGTCAAAAGCGTCGATCATTGCAGCTTTACTCTATTCATATAATATGCATCTATTACACACCAGTACTGAAATTAAAATTACAATACCGACTGGAATTTAAAGTTACACTACTAGTAATAGGCATCCGTAGTTTTTTTTTTTCATACACATACACACATATTTTATTATTATATTATATTATTATTATAACCTTTTCCCTCATCACTTCTACGGATATGGATTCATCCAGAAATTCATATTGCGCTCATCATAGTTCCAGACGAGTCGCTCTCCCTCCTGTCTGATCCTTTCACTATTCTCTAAAATTTCCTCACTAAATGTCCTAAGTTCTTGTACGTTTTCTGCACTCATTGGGGGTGCAGGTTCTAGGACTGGGTTCGGAATCTGGGGTGCGGGTTCCTGGTACGGAGGTGCAGGGGCCTGGTATGGGTAAGGATTTTCTAGAATCTCCCTAATGAACACATCATTATCGTAATAGGGATCTAGAGGGTCTAACCCTGGGTAGGCTCCTAGGTTCGGCATGGGTAAGTCTTCGTGTATCGGGTAACGTTGCACATAGTCCCTATTGTCGTCCCACCATGGGTCGTAATTTGGGTCTAAGGGATTTGGTGCGGGTACCCTAGGTATTTCCTCCAGGTTGAAATCATGCATTTCTACTTGATTTTGCAGGGTTTTCTATCTCCATTGGTTGGTCAGGAATTGGTGGCTGTGGTTGGGGTGCTAACATTTGCTCCAGGTTAGGGTTAGCTGCAGTGGTTGCTAGGATGTGAATGTTGGCTATACCCCTATTAAGCATATCCTGGGCATAAGCATCGGTCTCTCTTTTGGCTGCGGCTAGTGCTCTCTGGTCTTGTAACCTTTTCATACGCTTTCTACGCTCGAGTGCTCCCCTACTGAACCATCCCCTCTTTTTATGAGGAAATGGCTCTTCAGATTGAGCCATAAATACGAATATTCCTTCTTCCGTATCAGCAGAGTACCCCGAGAGGGCAGGCTGAGAAGAGGCACCTTCGCTTCTAGGCGAACCAGATAATTGACGGTACGCGTCAGATGGTCCTTGGTCGCTCATACTGTAAACTAACAAATAGTCAAATATAACAGGAAAATACAGTTATGTACGTATTCCCGTAATTTATTTCCTAACAATTTGGTGCCAGCAGAACACTTTTGTGGCTGAATCCGTGGCTTAGCTCTGATACCACCTTCTGTCGCAACCCCAGTCCCCCTACACAAATACAGGAACGGGCGGCCGCAACCAGTTTCGGTGGTATCTTGTTTTTGTCTTATTTGGCAGCGGAAATTTCATCAGGACCGTAGTTAGGAAATATTTTATCATAGTAAAATACCACACTTTCATAATATTAAACGCATGGGATAAAACCCAAGTTTTCAGTACACACATTTTCATAGGAATAAATCCTATTTTTATTTAGTAAAAACATCTATTTCTTTTAGGTAACTTTATTGCCACTTTTCCAAGCCTTCAGTGCTGTCCAACTGGCTTCTAGTTGGCTTTCACATTTTGTTACCTGAAACGCGTTTAAAAATATTTTATCAGTGGGAAATACTGGTGAGTGAATCCCAGTTCAATCAAGTTTTAAATAAAACCATTGTACAGTATTGAGGGCGATCTCGCAATTACATTTGTTTCCAAGTCATATCAATTACCACCCACGGTACTGTCGTTCCGACTTATGGTCATGTTACTCCTTGCAAGGCAGTAACAAATTTTGTATACAAAATCCCAAATCTACCGACTGTAATTGTATCCTTACAAATACTCAATGACTGCTTAATGTATAATTAATTAAGTGAGGTTTTGTAAAAACAATTTGTAAAAAGGAGATTACTCACAAAAAGGTTTACACAAAAAGAGGATTACTCACATTGCTGTCTTAGGTTTTTCAGTAAGGATTTCCTGGGAATAATCTATACACTACAAAAATGCACACGTGTTAGTATAATAACCCATTTTAACATTAGTAATACCCTCCCCGAGACGACATTCCAACGACTACGTCGGGCAGAACCACGACAGCCGTTACGGAACCCTGGATCAATCGGGCAGAGCATCTAATACGTATCAAGGGGTTATGATACTTACAACAGAGCAGAACTTCGTTATTTAGGGGGATATTATACCCGAGTATAATGCCTACAATGTGAAATTTGAGAGAGAGAAAGATCTGGGACGAATTTCGACTGAAGGCCCGATGGCTTCTTATATGGGGGCTGAGTTTGGGTTTCTCGCGGCCCGCGTAGACCTTAGGGGTCGTCTTACGCGGCCCGCATAGTAGAGTAATAGGGGCTAGGGTTGATCGGTCATTACAACTAGATGCGACACGATGACGACACGTGGCGACCTGGGGTGTCGCCGGAGATCTGATCTGTCGCGGCCCGCGTAGGCCGTAGTCGTGGGCTACGCGCCCCGCGAGAGCCCAATTTTTCTGGTTTTTAATTATTTTTAATAATATTTAAGGTATTCGGGGTCCGTTTTCACGTATGGGGTGTTTTTAGGGACATATTGGGATAATTTAAAATATATTGGGGTGTCGAAAAAATATCTCGAGGGTGTCGGTTTAATTTCGGGTTGTTATATAAGTGTTTAGTTTTAAAGACATGTCATGAATAATAACTCGGTACTGAATGACTGTTAGGTTTGTTGTGCCCTCATCAATGTCTATCAGCATTGGTTAAGTGTTTAAGGTCCTTAGTTCACGTCCGGCTCCCAGCACGTGAGGTTTGTCAAACCTAATAGTGCTATCAACTAATACCCCGTTGCCTCCCATGCAACTAGCTCAGTAGTAAGCAGGGACTTTCGTGATAGAGTTTAAGTTTATTAACCAACATCAAAATTAAAACTACAACATTTAAAAGTGTCACACCCCAACCGATGGCGGAAACATCGGGGTGAGGTACTGAGCGAAACAGATTGTCCAAGAGATTCCATAACAACTATAAATTACCAAATATTTAAGCATTACGTCCCATACCGTAACATATCAAGTAACATAATTATTACAGACAAATCGTTCTCAAAGACAAATAAAACTGTTCCGACAACTTATAGATTAATTGTTTTGTTTATAGATTCCCCTAACTAGTTTCCTTAGAGATTCAGCAACAAAGCAAGCATCCTAAAAACCTGTCACATACGTTAAAATAGGGGTCAATACACATGGTGCAAAGGTGAGCATACAAGTTAATAGTATAATAGATAATGAAATCGGTTTATGCATAACCAGCATGTAACATGTTAAAAAAGTGAAGCTAGCAGGTTATCGACAATGAAATATGCACAGACATGACTGCGAGTTGTAGAATGCGCAACACATATTACCACTATGACATGTGAAGTAAAACCCTTAACAACCCCCGTCCACGACAGGTGCTGAGTCCAAACTATAGTACTATCGTTGCTAAGGTGTCAGGCAACAATCACTGTGTAAACATAACATACAAGCATTCATCGAGTAACAAGTATAACATGCAATAACGGTCAGTGTATAAAAGTGTTTGCGTTGTGTGTCGATTGTGATTTGAAATAGGTAACGTATGTAACACCCAAAAGTGCGTAAAGAAAAAAGGGTTCGAGTATACTCACAGATTGTGTTAAATGAATAACACAGCCTTGGATAGGATTGAAGGGAGCACTGGAAAGTTAACATGCTTACAGAAAGATAGCATAAGCGATGAACGGTGCCTTAAACAGCGTGTCGGTGAAACAAGTGACGGATAGTGGTTCGGTCGGATGACCGTTCGGACGGATGGTCATCCGGTCGGATCACCATTCGGTCGGATGGTCATTCGTCTGGGAAGGATGTGTTTGTGTATGATGACTTTGAAGTTTTCATTGTAGCATTTTAATAAAAGAGAAGTATCCCTACCTTTCAGGTCGTCCGGTCGAACGGTCATCCGGACGGATGGTCGTTCGATCGGATGGCGATCCGTTCAAGTGAGACATTTCAAAGTTTTAAGTCTCCTGATAGAATAGTCATTCGATCGGATGGTCATTTGATCGGATGACTATTCGTTGGAAACTGACATTTTTGGAGTTTTCAAAATTGATTAAGTGTTGGAAATCACAAGTCGTTCGATCGGATTGTCGTTCGATCGGATGGCAATCCATTCCGCGACCTGATCGTTTGAAATCTTGTAAAATTTACTAAGTTTAGAATGTTTGCGGTTTGACCGAGACGGTATGACAGCGTGTTAAACAACGAAAACTCTACCAAGTCCAAGTCATCCGATCGAATGGGAATCACCCTGTCCGATCAGTTAACTGTTCTTGACGGTTGTTCAGGTTCAACCCATTAAGTCAGTCATCTCTTCGATAGAAATCAGTTCTCAAACCGGCACTTCACTAGGGAATGACTAGAAGGCCTGAATGAGCTCAGATTCTATCGGTTTTGAGTGAAAAGTTAAGAACATTGAAGAAAATTGGAAATCAGTTGGAAAATGTTTAGGTTATGACGAAATCAGTGTTAAAACATGTCGAAATCTCTTAGATCTAAGTTGTTCTTGGTGGAATGAGGTCACACTTTAAAAGTTCATGAGAACCCATGATGACATCATCCTAAAACAGCCCAAATCAGTCGATTTCATGGTGAAAAGTTAAGATTTGATGGTGAATTCTATAAGATAGTGTGTGTAGATGATAGAAGTACAAGATTTGGAGTAGAAACTTACAAGAATCACGAGGAATCGAGAGAAAATAGGCCAAGAGTGTGCTGGTCGAACGAGAGAGCTGTCACATCATGAACAGTGATGTGACAGGTGGTATTTATAGGTGAGAGGAGAGTGAGGTGGTGTGAGTGGTTTGATCGGAGGGCCTTCCGATTGGATGGCCATCCGATCGGATGGCCATCCGGACGGATGACCATTCGATCGAATGGTCCTTTGATCGGATGGTTTGTGCGAGTTGGTTTTTGACTTTTGTTTCGTGCGTTGAGCGTTGCGATGCGTTTAAGCGAGTGTCAAATAGGCGATGTGATAGGTTTAAATAATAGTTACACAAATAATATAACTAACATACAACAACATAAGTAAACTTTTGTTTCCAGTTCGCGATGAGATTACATTGCGATAGAGTTGCGATTGCGTTTTCGGTTAATCACCTCAAACATATAATAAACATGCACAAGTAACACATAATAGCACACAAACATAAAATAATATCCAGAACATGCGATTCAAGTTGCAGTGCGATAGCGATGAGATAGCGTTAAATAGATTAGCGATTCAAACTGGGATTATTGCATTTACTCCACATAATACAACTAAAGTAACATAAAATAGAGTATCGATTAACTAGTCAAAGAGTACAAGTAACTAATTAAGCAAGGAATGACAGATCGAATTAGTAATCTTTTCTTCCTTTGACTTTGACTTTGACTAGTACTTTGACTTCAAAACGCGGGTTGTTACAAAAAGTATTCATCCCAGGAATAATAGTTTGTCCCCCCGGGACGCATGCTTATGAAAGAGTAGTGAACTCACCTTAGTTTGCTCGGTATGTGTTAACATACTTCTAGTGTTAATAATGTGTTGGGTCCTTTATACGCGACCTCAGGTATAATATCATGTAAATAAGTATACGAGTAGGGTTTTGCAATACCCTAATGTCTAAACAACAGTGTGATCAGGTTTGCCAGTTTAGCACATAGTAACAAACAGTCTAGTTGGTGACATGTTGTGAGATATTGAGACACTCGGATGTTTCGTTTGATTAATAACTCGGAACATTCAAGTAACACATATATTCAGATAACGTGTATTATAATTAAACTCGGGTAGCATGTATTATCATATGTTCGGATAGCATGTAATATACATAAGCTCGGATTGTCCATTATATATAATTAAAGTCGGACAATAATGGGTGAAAGGTCGGACCCCATGTGTGAAAATAGGAACAATTATATCAATCCTCTAAACTCGGACCATTAAACCACATGTCCCACCCCAACCGATGACGGAAACATCAGGGCATGGTACTGAGCGAAACAGATTGTCCATGAGTGGTACGTGTGCGCGTCTACACATATTTTTACAATGAAATTACACACGATTTGGTTTTAAATTTATAAAAGTGATTATTACTTTTACAACAAAACACACACGAAAGAGGCAAGTGTACCCCGTCATATATGTAATAAAGTATCGGTAAGAACCAAGTATCGATCCACGGAAATGGGCGGAGAAATAATACTAGACCTTTGTCACTAAATTACCGGTAAAAACATAAGTTGTTTAGTTTTTAATTAAACTAAAGTAAGCATAAACAAATATTTATAAAACATTGTAGATTATATATAAATAGCCTTGCTTAATACACAACCAAAGCATGTCAACTAAGTCAGTTTTGGCACTAGAAACATTCGGTCAATTTTCCATTTTGAGACAATTAGTATCCCTTTCGGGAATCCTAACATGACAATCATTCGGAAAGTTAAAACGATAAACACACTTTAACCACCTAAAATTGTTCTTTATCGTGCAATTGATAAATGTCTATGAAAATCTCCTAAAAATAAGTTAGTCATCCGTTAGGAGTTTTCTAACCTCACTTAATCAAGGAAAGCAACACCGATAAACACAATGCAACCACCGAGACAAGCATAAACTAGATTAAATCACAACCGAGTTCATTTTACAAATCTTGCGCATAAATTCACCAAGATAGAAATTTTGGCCTAAACTACTAACTAAGCTAACAAATCATGGCAAGAATTCATAACTACACCATCCAACCCGTTAGAGTCCTTCCGTGAGGATAAGCTTTCTTGATTAACAATAATTACATTTTATTAAACCACTTACCATTTCTAGTATCATGGTGCCCACATTTTAACCAAGTTAAACTAGTTAACCAAATTAAAAGTTTACTAATACATGATTAATTAAGCTTCATTTTTCAACTATCTTAACTAACCAAGTACCAATCATCCAACACAATTACTTATAATCAAGAAATCAATATCAATAACAAGGTTGCAATCTAATCATCAAAGATAATCATAGAAAATACTTCAAAATGTCATTACAAACAAAGATTAACATACTAATGGCTATAATCAAGCAAGGGATTGTTGTGTTTTTGCCCAAAGGCTTACATTAATACATAATAATCAGTCTAAATGCTTGAAACATAACAAAATTATGGAAATATTTAAGAAACCAAACCATAAACAAGCATAAGAATGAGAATCCGAATAGTAACCGAGCTAAACCGGGCAATGTGGCTTGAATCCGGATGAAAGCAGAAGCCTCCGGAGCCTGAAAATCGCCATAATCGCTCCTAAAATGTCCAGAGTTACTAACAGAATGGTTCTGTTCTGTTTTTATGCTTTCTCGATGTCGCACGGTCGTGCATGGATCGCACGACCGTGCACTTTAAGCAATTATTGGTGGTGGGCCACCATACTGCATGATGTCATCAGATCGTTGACCGGATTCGATATGGCACGACCGTTCTTCATGTGGCACAGTCGTTCTATTCCGAGTTCTTGTTGCACGCCTGGTCGCACTGGTCGTTCAGTTCCGAGGTTGGCTTGATCATCAGAGATGCACGCGGTGCAAGATCTGGAACGACCGTGCATTCCTGGGTTGGCCTTCAATGTGCTGCACGCGGTGTTGCACCCTCGTTCACTGCCGGGTTCTTCTTGATTTATCGGAGATGCACGGTCGTGCATCAGGTCGCACGACCGTTCCACATGCCCAGGTCAGTTTTCTAACAGAAGTTTCCCAGCTTCGTCGTTTTGTCCGGAACGTCCTCGTTTTCGCTATCATCTTGTCTGGTATGCTGATTTAGGCCTGTAAACAAAAATGTAGATAATTAAGTATCCGAATGACGGTTTTACAGCCGAAAACGCATAAAATAGGGGTAAAACGGGGGACTAAAATATGTGTAAATTAGCGAATATCAATGAGAAATTCCATAACAACTAATTTACCGGATAGTTAATATTATGTCCCATACCATAACCCATCAAGTAAAAATAATTATTAAAGACAGCAATATCTCAAAGGCAAATAACATGTTCCGACAACTCAAATTCAAATAAATAAATTGTTTTTGTTCGTTTCTAGACTCCATCCTACTTGATTCCACAAAAGCAGGTAAAGCACAGCATCCTAGGCTCCTGTCACATACGTTAAAATAGAGGTCAATACACATAGTGTAAAGGTGAGCATACAAGTTTAATAGAATAGTAGAGTTCAAAATCGTTTACGCATAACCAGCATGTAACATGTACAAAGTGAAGGCAAGTAGGTTATCGACAGAGAAATATGCACAGACGTGATTGCGAGTTGTAGAATGCGCAACACATATCCCCACTAGGACACGTGAAGTAAAGCCCTTAACAACCCCTGTCCACGACAGGTGCTGAGTCCAAACTATAGTACTATCGTTACTAAGGTGTCAGGAAACAATCACTGTGTTAACATAACATACAAGCATTCATCGAATAACATGTAGCATGTAATAGCGGTCAGCGTATAAATAGTGTTTGCGTTGTGTGTCGATTGTGATTTAGAATAAGTAACGTATGTAACACCCAAAAGTGTGTAAAGCGAAAAGGGTTCGAGTATACTCACAGATAGCGTTTAACAAGTAAACACTCTCTTGGATTGAAGGGAGAGCTGAGAGATTAGCCTGGGCAGTTCACGATAGCATAAGCGATGAACGATGCGTAAATTGGTGAAGAGTGGCTAAGTGTCAGATGGTAATCCGATCGGATGGCTATCCGATCGGTTGGCCATTCGATCGGATATCAATCCGTTCGGATGGTCATCCGATCGGATGGCCATTCGATTGGATTGACATTCGTTTGGTAAGGATGTGTTTGTGTATGATGGCTTTGAAGTTTTTGTTGTAGCATTTTGAAAACAGAGAAGTATCTCTACCCTTCAGGTCGATCGATCGAACGGTCGTTTGATCGGATAACGATCCGATTGGCAGGACACTTAGTGAGAACAAGTTCACAGCAGGATTGTCACTCGATCGGATAGCAATCCGATCGGATGGCAATCCGTTAGTTACTGATGATCTTTGAAAATTGTGAAAAATGTTTAAGTGTCGAAGTTCCAAATGTCAGATGATCGGATGGTCATTCGATCGGATAGCTATCTGATCGGACGAAAATCCGTTCGATGTTTAGATCCTTTAAAGGTTTGAAGAAAGTGTTAAAGTGTGGAACCTAGTGCAATCTGATCGGATAGCAGTTCGGTCAGATGGCAATCCGATCGGATGGCTATCCGATCGGGCGACATTCCGTCCCAACGAACCTGATCGTCTTGAAGTTGTTTATTTTTGAAAGTTTTGCAGTTTGCTCGAGACGGTATGACAACGTTCTAAACAACGGAACTTCGTCAAGTCCCAAGTCATTCGATCGAACAGGAATCACCCTAGTCCGATCAGTTGACTGTTCCTTGACGGTTGTTCATGTTCATTCCGAGATCAGTTGTCTCACTGATAGGATCCAGATCTCAACCCGACACATCACTAGAGAAGAGTAGAAGGCCTGAATGAGCTCCGATTCTATCGGTTTTGAGTGCATTGAGTGTAAAAGAGTTGAAAGAAAGTTAGAAACCATCTTTCAATCCTTTAACCATGGAAATGTTTAGATTTATGCGAAAATCATGTTTAATCATGTGGAAATCCTTCAGATCTGAGTTATTCTTGGTGGAATGAGGTCAAAACTTGAAGTTCATAAGAATTCCATGATGACATCACCCTAGAACACCTCAAATCCGCTGATTTCACGGTTAAAAGTTAAGATTCAAAGGTGAAAATGATGAAGAAGTGTGTAGATCATAGAAGTACAAAATTTAGGTTGAAACTTACAAGAATCGCGAGAAATCGAGAGGAAGAAGGCCTTGAGCGAGCTAGTCGAGTGAGAGAGCTGTCACATCACAAATGATGTGACAGGAGGGTATTTATAGGTTGCCAAAAAGGGAAAGGGAGTGCAAGTTTCGGATAGGATGCACCTCGATCGGATAGCACCTTGATCGGATGGTCACTCGATTGAGTGGCTCCGACGAGTTGCGTTTCGACGTTTTGTGTTGCGTTTCGAGCGTTGAAATGCGTTTAAGCGAGGGTCGATTAAACGGTGCGATAGATTGATAATAACACACAAATACAATATCTAACATACAATCACTATAAATAACTTGCGTTTAGAGTTTGCGAGTAAGTTGCGTTGCGATAGAGTTGCGATTGCATTTTGATTAATCACCACAAACATAAAGTAAACATGCACAAGTAACACATAAGCAACACACACACGTAAAATAATATTCAGAATCTATTAATCAAGGTGCGAGTGCGATTGCGATGCGATTAGCGATAAAGCGATAAAACATGCGATAAACATCGATTAAACCTCGATTATTAATAGATACTCCACATAATACAGCTAAAGCGATTAAATAAAAAGATTCGATTACAAGTCAAAGAAGTCAAATCAGTATTTAAGCAAGCAGTTACAGATCACAATTAGCAATCTTGTGACAACCTGAACTTCCGAGGTTAGTGTTGTTTAATTTCGCGATCATAACTTTCCATAAATCTCTCATTCTGTGTTTTTGCTATACTAAACTCTTTGTTAAACATTTTATTATGTAATTATTGTTGAGAGTAAACGTGGTCGTCTGAGTGTGTAATTCGGCTGCGACACATGAATTGGGCCACATGTACATATGTTTTACTTCTAATCCACATCGGCCCATTTGAGTAGTCAAGCCCATAGAATCTGGGCCCAAACCCCCTAAAGGGTTACGCATTTGATATGTATGTTTGGGGGTAGGTTGGGTCGGCCGCTTTGAGATCACACACACATATTCATAAGCCCAAATATCAGCCCAAGTGAGTGGGCTTGAGCCCACTTCGGCTAATATAGTAATCCACCCCAAACCCTCAAGTATTATATGAATACGTAATATGTTCTTGATTAGATTAGACTTAAAGCACAAACCAAAACAAACCCTACTTCTCCTCTCTTGATTTACGAAGGCAGTAGCAGCCTCCCCCCCCCCCCGTTTGAGATAACACTTTGATCAGTCAAGTCGTTGGTTAGTGATTCTTTATCTAAGTTAACTATTGTTTTTGTGTGAATATATATAACCATGATAAACAAAGTGTTAAATTATATATGGTTGCATGATAATTGATGCTTAGAATTTTAGGCTATATATATATAGGGAGAAGATCATGCGAGAACCACCTCTTATTGTGAGAACCGCGAGAACCAATGTGAACACACCAAAAATGCCTAAAAATAGCTAAAAATCACACAAAAATTTTTTTTTTTGAATTTTTTATAAAAAAATCGCTACTTTTCGAAGCCAAAAAAAAAATTTTTTAAAATTGTTTTTTTAAAAAAAAAAATTTTTTGGCTTCTAAAAGTAGCGATTTTAACATAAAAAATATTAAAAAATTCAAAAAAAATTTTTAGATTTTTTTAGGTTTTTTGGGGGTTTAGTTTTTAGCATTTTAGCTTGGGGGGGGGGGTGGGGGGTTTAGGTTTTTGGGGGGTGGGGGAGGGGGGGTTTAGGTTTTTTTGGGGGGGGGGGGGGTGGGGTTGGGTTTTTTTAGGTTTTTTTTAGCATTTAGCTGGGGGGGGGGGTTAGGTTTTTTTTTCGGGGGTGGGGGGTGGGGGGGGGGTTAGGTTTTGCAGGTTTTTTAAGGTTTTTTTTAGCTATTTTAGGTTGTGTTCACATTGGTTCTCAAGGTTCTCACAATAAGGGTGGTTCTCGAATGAGCCCCTCCCTATATATATATATATATATATATATATATATATATATATATATATATATATATGTTTATGAGTTATGTTACGGGTTCAATAGTGATAATGATGATGCGATGATGTTGTGTGTTGTAACGCTACTTTTTTAACCCGTGAAGATGATAGTTCTGGAGCATAACGTATGAAAAAATTGTGATATATGCTACCGATGCGATGATGAACATGTAACTATAGGATCCTGTTACTAATGATTGATCGAGTGTGTAGACTATCATGATTCTGTGAGTTAACGAAACTGCATGTCCCTTTTTGTGTGTCACATGGGTACGATTCAATTGATAATCACATCTTAGCGATTCATTAGCGAGTAGGGTATCTTTTTACGTGATTTGGATTGCTAGATTACATGAAATTAGATTACTGTTAATGTTAGGGATGATAATTGGTTGGTGTTGGGCCGATTAATTGGAAGTAATCAACATAAAAATTCATTGGGTTCACATGATAATATGGGCCGAATACTTTGACAGGTTGCACACATGTTAGTTGGGCTATTATTTGTTAAATGGATTGCTAGCTTTATTGGACTGATTTAATTATGATTGGGCCGCACCTCCTAATTCACGTTTGGCCATATTGTTTAAATGTTAACCTTGGATGGGCTTAGACTTAGGCAGCCCAAGCAACACATTAGTTGGACTGCATGATTTAGTCTATCATATACAACTAGTCGGGTCGCATGTTTTTGGTTGGATAGCATGATTGACCAGTGAGTCAGATGCCAATGATAGATTAGCTTGGGTGGGTCGGTTATATGTATGGACTATCAACGTCAAAGCTGGGTCACGTATAGAATGGGCCGCACAACAATGTCAGCCTACAAGTTGGGCTGCTTTCTTAGATGTAAATCACACTATGAGTTCGCATGAGTTTCCCTATGGTCTAATTGTCTATTACATGCTATGATTTTGGTGTACGTTTTGGATAAGCGTAATGCATGATAATATGTGTGCTAAGTGAGGAAATTGTGTTTACATATCATGAAACTGACTGTGAATAATAATTATGTTAGGATCGATTTGAGCAACTTGAACACGTAATTAATCTTACCGAGCAAACCACTGGTGAGTTCACTGCTCTTTTCCATGCATGCATTCTGGGGAGGGATATCGGGTAACATTCCGGGGAGGAACGTCAGGTTAATGGGATGTTTGTTATTACACTCATTGTCTATCACATAAGACCCCTTACATCTACCGATAGTTGCCGGGGAGGCAACGAGGTTATTAGTTGATAGCGCTATTAGGTTTGGCACCCTCACACCGTACCGGGGAGGACGAGTGTGAACTAATTTCCTTAAAGCATGACCAATGTTTTGATAGAGACATTGGGGTTGGGCAAATACATCATGTAGCCATCTGCGCTAATCGAGTTAATAACAAAATCAAATCAAATTATTGAACTATTGAACTGTTGAACTGTTTTATACACATACCTGGTAACTAAAGGCGTTAACAAAACTTTGAACTCACCAGCGTCGTCTGACATACTTGTCTGCATGCTTGTAGGTCGTTAGATGTCTTGGATTGGAACGTGCTGTCTGGAGTAGCTGGAGTGGTCATGGGTCGACTGGAGGGATTCATGTGATTGAACTATTGATATCATACATTGGTTTTTGAAACAGTTTAACATTGGTTTACTATTTGCTTCCGCTGAACATGTTGGTTTTCATTTAAACTCGTTGATGGTATGTTACATTAATAATTAAGGATTTTATTTTGAAACTTGTGCACGTTCAATGTAATTAGTGGCTCGTTATTGGTACGTCACATGCCTAACAGGGACATTTACTGGGTGGTATTGTGGGGGTGTGAGAGTTTGGTATAAGAGCCATTGGTTATAGTGAACTAGGTTTTAAAACGTTTTTATAAAACCAGACTATAACCGAACAACTTTGAAAATTGACCATGACACTCAGCTCCAGATTGCAAGGTTCGTCTTCTGTTTACTTTATGCATTACTTGCTTAGTAGTTACACACACATGACTTGCATGAAACAACATATCTGGTACCTTGATGTGATTACCTGTGCTGCATATCTTAGTACGGCTAGATAGTGTGGCAATACCCTTCGACTCTAGTGACTATAAATTCTGTGATGCCTTTCGTTTTACTATTTGAATGTGGGGGAAACTTTGAGCGCAAGTTAAGAGGCACTGAGATAAGCATGCAAATTGCGTTATTATTATGGGTGCACACATAATAATAACGTGAGGTGCATGCAAGTCCCAGTGAGGCTTAACGAGCATGAGAAGGGTTCTACCCTATTGTGTGTAAACATGGTAGTTTATAGATTTCAACGTGATACTTGACTTTTACCTCATTTTGACTCTTGAGTTTGTTCCCTTCTCTTATATAGAAACATGAGCGGATGAGGCCATGGACGTGGCCACATTGCTATGACTCAGGCCGAATTAACCAACGTGATCAACACTCGTGTGGCTGAAGCCCTAGCGGCTTACCAGGCTGGTACGATGTGTGCCAATTACTTTCTATCCTTGTGTCGTATACTCGAATCTTACTTGTGCGTTGTACGTTCATTCGTTTTAGGTCAACCTGCGAATCAAAACAATCCACCTGCTTGTACATTCAAGATGTTCATGGATTGTAAGCCACAGACCTTCAGTGGGACTGAAGGGGCTGTAGGACTCCTGCGATGGTTTGAGAAGGCAGAATCGGTATTTGTGATGTGTAACTGTCCTGCTGGGGACAGAGTGAAGTATGCTACGGGCACACTCGAGGATGGTGCCCTGACATGGTGGAATGCCCAGGTTCAGATGTTGGGTATCGAAATGGCAAATGCCACCACTTAGGAAGACTTTAAGGAGTTGATGAGGGAGGAGTATTGTCCTTATGATGAGGTTCAGAAACTGGAAAACGAGTACTACAATCTGAAAATGGAGGGATCTGAGATTGAAGCATTCACGAGGAGGTCTCATGATTTAGCAACTTTGTGCCCTAACCTGTCTCGACCCCCACATCGGCGGATTGAGTTGTATCTCAAGGGCTTAGCACCAGCTGTTAAGGGGTATGTCACTGCTGCAAACCTAGACAATCTGCCCCAGATCATCCATTTGGCACATAAGATTACTGACCAAGAGGTTGAACTTGGCAATTTGCCGCCACGTGTTTCTGCTACTACCTCTACTGCAACAGCTACCACACCTGCCAGTGACAACAAGCGCAAGTGGAACGACGCTGATAAGGCAACCAGTGCCAGTCAATCTCAGAAAAGGCCTGATAACAGCAACAACCGCAGTCACAGCCAATCCTCATCAGTTAATCAAGGCCAGGGCAGCAATCAGAATCAGGGCTTCTACGTTGGAAAAAAAGCCACAGTGCAACAAGTGTGGCTATCATCACTATGGACAGTGTGTCCGGACTTGTCGTAGGTGCAAAAAGATGAGCCATGAGGCCAAAGACTGTAGAGCCCCACAACCAAAGCAGCAGCAACAGCAAAATCAGTAGCATCAACGACAGCAACGACAACAATCCCAGTAGAACCAGGGCTTTAAGAAAGGGTGTTTCCAGTTTGGGATGAGGGTCACATCAAGCGAGATTGCCCTCAACTGAATCAGAGTGCTGGTGGTAACAACAATGGGAACAATAATAACATGAACAACAACAATGGGGGCAATGGGGGAAATGGTGCACACGGGAGGGTGTTCACTATTGGAGTTGGGGAAGCCAGGAATGATGGCAACGTAGTGACTGGTACGTTTTCGATAAATGATTTATTTGCTTCTGTTTTTCGACTCTGGTGCCGATTGGAATTATGTGTCCTTGGGGTTCAGTCGTCAGTTAGGGTTGACTCCCACACCTCTTGTAAATAAGCATGTAGTAGAACTAGCTGATGGTAAATCAATAGAAGCTTCTCATGTTCTCGTTGGTTGTAAACTTGATCTCATGGGTCAAGTGTTTGACATTGACCTACTCCCTGTTACCCTTGGAAGTTTTGATGTGGTCGTTGGCATGGATTGGTTGTCCAAGCATCAGGCGGAAATTCTCTGTAAGGAGAAAATCGTGCGTATCCCTCTCCCCTGTGGAGAATCCTTGTCAGTATAGGGGCATCGCAGTGGTGCCATGTTTGGCATCATCTCAATCATGAAAGCCCAGAAGTTCCTACGAAAGGGCTACCCTGCCATTCTAGCTCTTGTCACCGATTCCCAACCTGAAGAAAGGAAGATCGAGGATCTTCTAGTTGTTCGTGAATTTCCCGATGTATTTCCTGAAGAACTCCCTGGTTTACCTCCACATCGTCAGGTGGAATTTCAGATTGACCTCGAGCCAGGAGCAGCCCCGATTGCTCGTGCTCCTTATCGTCTTGCGCCAGGAGAGTTACAGGAGTTGTCGAATCAACTCCAAGAGCTGTTTGATAGGGGTTTTATCCGACCCAGCTCTTCACCTTGGGGAGCCCCAGTTCTATTTGTGAAGAAGAAGGATGGTTCCTTTCGGATGTGTATAGATTATCGTGAGCTTAACAAGGTGACAGTAAAAAATCGCTACCCTTTACCGCGCATTGACGACTTGTTTGACCAGTTGCAAGGGTCAAGTTTTTACTCGAAGATTGACTTAATATCGGTATATCATCAGGTGAGAGTTAGAGAGGAGGATGTCCCAAAGACGGCTTTTAGGACACGTTATGGGCATTACGAGTTTTTGGTTATGCCGTTCGGATTGACAAACGCACGCACAGTCTTCATGGATCTCATGAACCGCGTGTGCAAACCGTATCTCGACGACTTTGTTATCGTTTTCATCGACAACATCTTGATCTACTCCAAAAGCAAGGAAGACCACGAGTGACATTTACGTCTTATCTTGGAGCTCCTGAGGAAGGAGCAACTTTACGCGAAGTTTTCTAAGTGTGATTTCTGGATTCGGGAAGTACACTTTCTTGGGCATATTGTTAATGAATTGGGAATACACGTGGATCCTGCAAAGGTTGATGCTGTCAAGAATTGGGCGGCACCAAAGAATCCTTCGGAGGTGCGACAATTTCTTGGTCTTGTCGGGTATTATCAAAGATTTATCAAAGATTTCTCGAAGATCGCTCAACCTCTTACCTCGTTGACACAGAAAGGTTTCGTGTATTCTTGGGGAGCGAAACAAGAGGATGCTTTCCAGTTGCTGAAACAGAAACTCTGCAGTGCACCGATTTTGTCTTTACCTGAAGGTACCGAGGATTTTGTGGTCTTTTGTGACGCTTCGATTTAGGGTCTTGGTTACGTGCTGATGCAACGCAACAATGTGGTAGCCTATGCTTCTCGACAGTTGAAGGTTCATGAAAGGAATTACACGACTCATGATTTAGAATTGGGGGCTGTGGTTTTCGTGTTGAAGATCTGGAGGCACTATCTGTACGGTACCAAATGCACCATCTACACCGATCACAGAAGCCTTCAGCATATCTTCGACTAAAAGGAATTGAATATGCGACAGCGTCGCTGGGTAGAGTTACTGAACGACTATGATTGCACCATCAAGTACCACCCGGGTAAAGCTAACGTTGTAGCAGATGCCCTTAGTCGAAAGGAGTCGAAACCTAAGCGTGTGCGAGCCTTGCAGCTCACTATTCACTCAAATCTTCCTGATCAGATTCGTTCGGCTCAGACAGAAGCATTGAAGGAAGAAAACTATGAAGCTGAATACTTACGGGGCATGGAGAAACGACTTGAGAAGAGATCTGATGGTATTCTTTACTGCATGGAACGAATATGGATTCCCTTGTTCGGTAACCTTAGGGAACTTGTAATGGACGAAGCGCACAAGTCTCGATACTCTGTTCATCCGGGGTCAGATAAGATGTATCAGGACCTCAAAGTTTTGTATTGGTGGCCAGAGATGAAAGCTGACATCGCAACGTACGTGAGTAAATGTTTGACTTGTACAAAAGTCAAGGTGGAGTATCAGAAACCCTCATGTCTGCTGCAACAACCGGAAATACCCATGTGGAAATGGGAGCAGATAGCAATGGATTTTATCACTGGTTTGCCGAGAACTCAAAGCGGAAACGATACCATCTGGGTGATCGTTGATCGCCTCACAAAATCAGCACATTTTCTAGCAATCAAGGAAGCGGATAAGTTCTCTCAACTGGCTGCTGTTTATCTGAAGGAAGTGGTTTCTAGGCATGGAGCACCGACTTCTATTATCTCTGACCGTGACCCGCGTTTCATTTCTGATTTGTGGCAGTCGATGCATAAATCGTTTGGTCGGCTCATGTCTTGACATGAGTACTGCATATCACCCACAGACGGATGGTCAGAGCGAGCGAACCATCCAGACACTTGAAGACATGCTACGAGCATGTTTGATTGATTTTGGTAAGGGCTGGGAGAAACATCTGCCGTTGATCGAGTTCTCCTACAACAACAGTTACCACACTAGCATCCAGGCAGCTCCGTTTGAAGCCTTGTACGGCCGGAAATGCCGTTCTCCTCTTTGTTGGGCTGAGGTGGGTGACAGCCAGATTACAGGTCCGGAAATTGTTCTTGAAACTTCAGAAAAGATTGTTCAGATCAGGAATCGTATGGCGGCAGTGCGTGATCGTCAGAAAAGCTACGCCGACAAGCGTAGAAAACCTTTGGAATTCGAAGTTAATGATCGTGTCATGTTGAAAGTCTCACCCTGGAAGGGTGTGGTGCGTTTTGGGAAACGCGGCAAGCTTAATCCACGTTACGTTGGGCCATTTAAAATCCTGGAGCGGATCGGTAAAGTGGCTAACAAGCTTGAGTTACCTACTGAATTGGGTAATGTTCACGATGTCTTTCATGTTTCGCAATTGAAGAAGTGTTTGTCTGATGAAACACTGATTGTGCCGTTTCAAGAGCTCAAGATTGACGACAAGTTACAGTTTGTTGAAGAACCTATAGAGATCATGGATCGGGAGGTCAAGGTGCGTAAACATAGTCGTATTCCGATTGTTTGAGTTCGTTGAAACTCAAGACGTGGACCAGACTTCACGTGGGAGCGTGAGGATCAGATGAAACTCAAATATCCTCAACTTTTTCCTGATGACAAGTCTAAGTCTGGTACTACTGGTGAATTTCGAGACGAAATTCCTCTTCTAGTTGGGGATGATGTGGCACCTGAGGAAAACCAGCAGCAATCTTGATTTCTCACTTCACTCCTCGGTGCTTACTTGTCAAATTTCAGGACGAAATTTCTTTCAAATTGGGGATGACGTGACAACCCGAACTTCTGAGGTTAGTGTTGTTTAATCTCGCGATCATAACTTTCCATAATTCTCTCACTCTACGTTTGTGCTATAGTAAATTCTTTGTTAAACATTTTATTATGTTATCATTGTTGAGCGTAAACCTGGTCGTCTGAGTGTGTAATTGGGCTGCGACACATGAATTGGGCCACATGTACATATATTTTACTTCTAATCCACATAGGCATATTTGAGTAGTCAAGCCCGTAGAATCTGGGCCCAAACCCCCTAAAGGATTACGCATTTGATATGTATGTTTGGGGGTAGGTTGGGCCGGCCACTTTGAGATCACACACACATATTCATAAGCCCAAATCTCAGGCCAAGTGAGTGGGCTTGAGCCCACTTCGGCTAATATAGTAAACCGCCCCAAATCCTCACATATTATATGAATACGTAATATGTTCTTGATTAGGTTAGACTTAAAGCACAAACCAAAACAAACCCTACTTCTCCTTTCTTGATTTACGAAGGCAGTACCACCCCCCCTGTTCGAGATAACACTTTGATCAGTCAGGTCTTTGGTTAGTGATTCTTTATCCAAGTTAACTATTGTTTTTGTGTGAATATATATAACCATGATAAACAAAGTGTTGAATTATATATGGTTGCATGATAATTGATGCTTAGAATTTTAGGCTATATATATATATATATGTTTATGAGTTATGTTACGTGTTCAATAGTGATAATGATGATGCGATTATGTTTTGTGTTGTAACGCTACTTTTTTTAACCCGTGAAGATGATAGTTCTGGAGCATAACGTGTCATACCCCGAAAATATCAGAGCTGGCGTGACTGGACCGGTATCTTCATTGCACAGCGGAAGCAAAAAAAAAAACTAAGACTTCTAGAAATCGAACGCCCACTAAGTACTCGAATCCACATGGTCCTCCTATTCCAGCCGTGCCATAATTTTGAAATGTAACCTGAGAAAGAAACATGTGAAAAATCAACATAAAGTTGAGTGAGTTCATAGTTTGTTTTGGGAAAGATTTAAAACAAATCTTTTTGATAACCGGTTTGTGAAATATTAATGAGAAAATGAATTTAAAAATCATTTTCTTATCAAGTTATATGGAAACTTTGTATTTGTAACGCATTATGTTCGTAGAACCATGTATTTGTAGACTCTTGTATTTGTAAAATTTGTATAACCATCAATGCCCACCCTGACTTTGACTTCATGCCCGCATAAATCCTATGCTTTGAATTTGTATAAAACCTTTGCAAACAATGTATGTATGTTTGTAAATCCTGGTATGAAAGCAAACAAGGAAAAGATCACCCATGCTTTGCAAGGCCACTGATATGTGTGACGGTGTAGGAAGACTCAAACCTAGCAAATTTGTACCGGGCTTCCGGCTGGAAGACATAGTCACCCTATGGGCCACCCTGGTCCTCATAGGGGTGATCGAATAAGTATCACCTGTGTTTTGCATGAAACGCTCGATCATGATTAGCCCAAGACACAAATTTGTACTGACACCACAAGGTGTCGTAGTGACTTAAATAATTCAATAATAGCATGATCAAACAAATTCACCGTTTTTGAAGTCAAAAGAAAGCGCAATAAAGTGAATCTGAAAGTTTGTTTCAAATGGTATCATAGGATTTTCAATTGAAAGTGGAATATCAAAGAAATAATGTTTTCGATTGTAACACCCCAAATCCCGAATGATTATATTTGCCGTATGTTCCTACATGACTTAGCATGAAATAAAAAACTAGACTATTTAACCTAGTTAAGTGTATGGTTAAAAGTATTAAGTGACGAAAGTAGAAACAATTAAAGGATGAAAGTTATGCCAAATATAATTTAGTGGCAAACTTGACGGGGCTAAAGTGAGGTAAAATGCAAGTTGAGGTTATATATGAATATACACACAAACACACACACGTACGTGTGTTCTGGAAGGAGCCAGGAAGCTCCATGAGAGCTCAAGAACCCTAATCAAGAAATCATCAAATTGAAAGGTTAAATGAAGCTAAAACTCATAACCGAGCACAGATTATTGATCACCTTCACAAGGGGATCGCAAGGTATGTCTTAAAAGTTAGATTTGTGATTATGCCCGAAGTGGGTTATGTTGTAAATTGCGAAATTGTATGAAATTGAGTTTGAGTATGTGTTAGAATCCTCATTTGGAACATGAATTATGCATGGTTTGGGGTAATTTGACGTTTATGGGTGAAACCCATTGGATATGGTGATGATGGCGACTTGAATGATCACCCATGTACAATTCTTGTTTAATATTGATGTATTTTGACATGCATGATAGATTCTTGTTAGAGGAATTGAAAGAAATGTGATACTAGTATGTTTAATGTTTATGTAGGAATGATTCATGTTGATTAGAAGGAGGAATTGGATGAATTATGTATGAGGTTAGAAGAATACGCATGAATTAGTTGTACATTAAGCTTCGATGGTAGTACACACACAAGGTGTTTGATGAAATGCCTAACCAACAATAATATGTGAAAATGTACTCTACGCTTGAATGATATGATAATTATATATGGATTGTTTGATCGTATTAGTTTTGACTTAAGAATACTTATGGAACGAATGAGAATCCTAGAAAAGACCAAACTTAAACTATATTGGCATTAACTATGAAGATGTTACGAACGGAATGGTATGTGTATGTGTATATGTAACTATTTGATTATGTGGCCGAATATGTCCTACAATATGAGTATGAAGCAAAGATGGCATAATGACTATGTTCTAACATGCTAATTGTAAATGAATGTGTGTCTAAGTTGGAAATTGAAATGTTTGATGGTTGACTTTCTGGAAAGTCAACAACGGTAGGAAAGTTGTGATTTGGATCTCTTATCATAAATGTACGATTTAGGAAGTCAAAGGGATGCACGATATATTTATAGCGAGATATGTAATGGCGTGTTTATATTATGCGTGTAGAAAGGATCTCATTGTTAGTCTATACTATGAGTTGCTAGAAATCGACTAATGAAAGTCAATTGTTGAGCATAAATTTATCGTGATTGATGATATATGTGGTCTTGTTTACTAACAAGGGTACCAATGTATGGTCATGTAAGGATAGATAACATGTCTACGGACTCAAGCATGGAGGCTAACGGGTCAAAAGTAAGCATGGAGCCTATGCTTGATTTTGGACACTCAAGGTAAGTGATATCCAACTCACTTCTTAGTATACATAGGAACTTTCTTGTTTATAAATGAGGGGAAGTCATGTAAGGTATGAAATGATTGATGGTATGAAGTTTAGTATTGATCTAGATAGTCGAAGGTACTTTGGGGGACCTAATGGGTCGAATAATTAAGAATAAGTGAGGTAACGGTAATAAAATTGCTAATGATTAAGGACTCGGGGTAAGGATTCTTAGTCTAATATGTATGGAATTGTTTTACGAATGTTTAGGAACAAGTTTCAAGTGGAACGGATGCAAAACGAGCTAGTTATGCGAATTTTAGTATTAAAATGGGGGCTGATCTGGGCATCACCGTAGCTTACGGTGCCCACCTTAAGCTACGGTGGGTGCTGGGACTTTACTTCTGCCGTAAGGCAGTTTAAAGCTGCCGTAGGGCTTTTGGGGGCCACCGTAAGCTACGGTAGCCACCGTAGCTTACGGTGGAGGTCAGATGCAAATGTAAAGTTTGTGGATTTCTTTGTTTTTCCTTCGAATTCGGACCCCGTGGACCCATTCCAAGCCTCATTAAGTCTTTATAATGTTCCTCAACCCTACCGAAAGGCTTGGTAAGTTACGGGTGAGTTCGGAACTCATTCTTAAGATCCGAAACCTACCCGAAGGGCATTTAAAAGCGTTATGATGTGTGGGCAAGATCGGGATGTGGGAGCGAGTATGCGGGGTAATGAACTAAGTATGTGGGTATGTATGTATAGATTTAACTTCATCCCAATACGCTTAAGCTAATAAGTAATTATGAATACGAGTTAGTATGTATGTATGAATGTATTTATGTAATTATGTAATTATGTAAGTACATGTACGTGTGAGTGAAGGTATGTGTGTATGTAGTAAGTAAGTATGTATGTATGTATGTATGTATGTATGTGAGTATGTATGTTTGTATGTAGTTATGTATGTATGTAGGTATGTGAGTAGAAATGTATGTACGCAGTTATGTATGTATTGTATACGTGGTTTCAATACATTTAAGTATTGACGTTATTAACAGTGTGCCTCGAGAATGAAACGTTGTGCAGGTACTATATTGTAGTTCGTCAAGGATTAGACACCCGGATGGAATGATTAAATCAAGGAAGATAACGGGACGGAAAGTATATGTGGATAGAATGTAGCGTGACTACTTGATTAAGAATCTTGTTTGTATATGATGTATGCTAATGCTGTGAATGTTTGTGGTGGGTGCAGGTTGTATGAATCTCAGATTATCATCATGAGGTGTAGCGATCAAAGACCGAGTAACAAGATAGATTATACGGGAATGCCTGAGTTTGTAAATTGATAGACATAAGTTATGTTAGTGCATACATCTGTCGACTTCGTCTTGTATCGAGTCTTAGTCTTAGAATGTTATATTACGGCACATTGTACGAGATTTCCTGAAATGTCCGTATGTGGGAAACTATTAGTTCCGCTTATACGTACATGTCCGTATGTGGGAAACTATTAGTTCCGCTTATACGTACATGTCCGTATGTGGGAAACTATTAGTTCCGCTTATACGTACATGTCCGTATGTGGGAAACTATTAGTTTCGCTTATACGTACAATCCTATAAATAACACATGAGCGAAATCATTTGTAACGTTCTTAGATTCCATACCGAGGTGCTACCGGTGTGAGATTTGGATGTAAACGTTGTTATATCAATCAAAAGTGTGATTTAAGTGAAGATCTAGTTGTTTCTACGTCAGGTACTTGTTTTCCGCACCTGTATCTGATCAAAACTTCTCTGATAGACTCGTTCCGATCAGAATTCGATCCTACAAGTGGTATCAGAGCTCAGGAGGAAGAGTTCTTGCCATATTCAGCTTGAAAATCTATCTTCTACACCTTCTTTTCAAAATAGAACAATTTTTCACGGTTGAAATCGGCTAAAACTTTCACAATGTGTGCGTAATGTTGTTTAACAAACCCTTGAGAATATCAGTTCAAAATTCGAAGTAATAGTGGTAAAAATGGACTGAAAATACCATTCCGTTTGAACGAAGCATAGGTGTTCCGTTTGAAAATTGCCATCACGTTTGAAAATGCATACCCTTCCGTATGAAAATTGACATATCGTTTGAAAATCATGGGTCATCCCGTTTGAACTCGGGATTCCATTTGAAAATGCATGTGTCCGTTTGAAAATGTTGGGTTAACCGTTTGAAACAAAGTTTCCGTTTGAAAGTGGTTTAGTAATTCACGTGAAAAGTTTATTGATTTGTGTGAAACATTAAATAGATCATGTGAAAATTCATTGTAATCGAGAATGTCAGTAGTTGGAAAAGGATATCACATGTGTTGTGTCAGTTTGCAAGAGGTGATCAGAACTATTTGATATGCATGTGATTGTTGTTGTTTGCATGTGAAACATATCACCAACCCATGTGCTTTATCTGAATATATATATCTCGGCCCAAACATTCTACAACATTCAATACTAGTTGTCATAAAGAATCATGATTTAGTGCATGTGAAAAGTAAGAAAAGTTATCAACTTGGTGGACATTTGAGGCCCTATCACATGTTTGAATTAAAGGCGGCCCAAAGCAGATCATTGAAATAGTTAAACGACCCAATCAGTTTACAATAGTTGTTTGGTCAAATCAGTTTTGTTGAGATAATTTGTTGTGAAACAATTAAAGTGTCAGCTTGTTATATTCAAGGGTCAAAAGAATAATATTGTTTGTGTCAAAATTGATTGGCCCAATGAGATAATTGTTATAAAAAGGTTAAAGTTGTCGGCCACATTAAATGTTAAATTTGTTGATAAAAATCATGTGTATACAAGTAACTCGGTCCTATCAAATACACTTTAAAGAATGGTCCAATGATATCAATTGAAGTGTTTCATGATGTTGTCGGCTGAAGTAATCCATCATATTTGCGGTCCAATTATCGATTGTCAGTTAGTGGATTAAACGGCCCAATGAGATTTTTGTGGTGAAGTAATTTGTCGACCAGTGTTAATTAAAAAAAAGAATACTTTGAGTCATGCGAATTACTATAATCAGTCACATTCTTAAAGTCAATTTGAGCTGCTACATTGTGATTAATAAATGCGATTATCATTGAATTGCATGTGAAGGTGTCGAGTACATTTGATTCATGTGATCTAAAAGTTTGGTCCAATCAGCAATCAGTTTGCATGTGGCTTTGAAATACAATATAATTCAGAGGTCCAAGTCTCATGGTTTGATCATTCAAAAGTCCAGTCCACTTGAACTTTGAACCAGTTCGTTTGGAAGTTGGACAAGTTGATTGGAAGTCCAAGTCGTGTTTTTGTGAACCAGGTCATTTGAAAAGGTCATTTGAATTCAGTTTAGATTGCTTGAAACTGTACCAGTTCGTACAGTTTGGAGTTCACAATTGTCAAAAGTTTATCAGGTCGTTCGAAAGTCCATCAGTTCGCACGTAGTGAGTCTGGTTGTTTAAAATCGATCCGGGTCATAGCAGTTCTCGCGGTTTGCCAATTTAAACCTCAGTTCACACAGAATAATCACCAGTTCGAGTTCAAGTCTTATTATGTTAATTGATAAGTCTTTAATCTGATTGTGTTTTGTGTGTTTGTGTTACTGCCGGTGATACAGGTGTTTTACAAGGTGAACCAGTGAGTTTGAAAGCTTCTTTGAAAAATTCTTCGATATCGAAACATGGATTCTGAATTCTACAATGCATTTGGTACAACCCCGACTAGTCCATCCGACATTACTAAGACCATGACAATGGAGATTGAAACCGGAACAATGCAAAAACCTCCGAAACTTAGGGGAATTGAGGATTATCATGGATGGAAGAAACGGTTTGAAAATTGGGTTCAGGCGAATCATCTAAAAGCTTGGGAGAGCATCGAAACTGAATATGAGAGGCCAAAGAATTCTATGGGAGTCGGTAAAATCATTTCAGAATTCACTGAGCAAGAAAGAGAGAGTTACAAAGCTGAAAAAATGATGATCAATCTGTTACAACAAGCTGTTAAAGAGGATATATTTGTGTTGCTTCAACATGATGAAAGTGCTTATTCTATCTGGGAAGCTCTCAAAAAGAAATTCGAAGGAAGTACTGAGATGCTACAGAGTAAAGCAGCATTGCTGAAAAAGGAGTTTGAATTGTTTACTTGCATGCCTGGTGAGACAACCAAGACTCTCATTGAGAGATATTGTCATCTTGTTCGCACCATGTCACAGTTGAAGATTACAAAAACTCCAGCAGAATGGGTTGAAAAACTTGCTGATGCATTACCGCAACAGGAATGGGGTACATATCTAATGATATTGAAGAATTCCGGACAGTTTAGCAGGTTATCGATTGCACAGTTTATAGAGAAGTTGGAGGCACAGGATCTGGAGCAGCAGAAAATTGCTAGAATGAACAGTTCAACTCATCAACAAGATATTAAATTGTATTATAAAGGAAATGTTCAAACTGCTGAAGTCAGTCCAAAGATACAAACTGCATTTAGTGCTGGAAATCAGTCTCCACCTAGCAGTCAAGGATCAGTCAACACTAGTGGGTTCTCAACGGTGAATCCTCCAAGTGTTCAAAGTGCATCCACTGGAAATGGGCATTCGATTCAGTGTAATGTAGGTTTACATCTTCAAAATGGTCAAAATTATTCTGAAAAAGTTGTTAAGCATCATATGGGATTATTGGTCACTGCATTAGAGTCTTATGAAGGGTTGATTGCCGGAAGAATTGGTAATCCGATGCTCACAAAGGAAGATTATGACCAAATCGATGCAGAGGAGCTGGAACTGATGGATATTAAATGGGCTTTAGCTAGTGTTTTGAGGAGAGAAGAAAAGTTTAGATTGGTTACAGGAAGAAATGATTTCTTGGATGCAAACCTTTCTAATCTAGGATTTGATAAATCTACAGTTGTCTGTTTTCGTTGCAGGGAGAAAGGCCACTTTAAAAGAGAGTGCAAGAATCAGGAGCCGAGAGGAGCAAAGGAGTCATCTGGGAAAGATGATTATTATAGGAAAACCATCTGTCAGCAGATCACTCATCAACCGCATCAACAAAAAGAAGCTCAAACGGCACATGGAAGAATGATCGAGGATGCAAACAGGAAAGCTTATTATGGTATCGTTGATCAAGGTGATGAGAAAATGGCTGAAGGCTTTAGCTGGGATAAGTTTATTCCAGCTGATCCAAATGTTCAAGCTTTTATTGCACATATTGTTCAAAAGCCAGAAATGTTGAAGGAATGGAAGTAAGTGTTATCTGATGAAGAGAAAAGTGAAGATGAAGGATCTGTTTCATCTGAAAACAGTTCATCAGAAACAAGTGATAGTGATGAAGAGATGGAACAGATAAATCTTGGAAAAACTCATTTATCTTCTGACACTTTTGAATTTTATTTTCCAGAAAAAATGAAGAAACTGAAAGAGAGGAAAGGTGCAAAAGATTTGAAAGAAGTCAAAGTGATTGAGAAAATTGTAGAAGTTGAAAAGAGAGTTGAAGTCGAGAAGATTGTTGAAGTCACAAAACCCTGTCTTACATGTTTAGAGTCTTGTAAACAATGTATAGAGAAAGATGAGAGGTTTAGTGAGTTAGAAAAGTTGAAAGAACAATTGTTGTTTGATGTAAAGAATTTGAAAAAATCGTATGATGTATTGAACAGACATGTGAATAGTCTGGAGAAAACTAACTCTGAAAGAGAGAAAGCTTTGAAGATGATGAATGCTACCATGATGACAAAGCAGAAAGAGATCAACTTGTACATAGAAGAATGTGCAAAGTGGAAGAAAGAGTTGGATAGTGAAGTAGCTGAGAATGAAAGAATCAGAAGATTGCTGCAAAGTTACAAAGGTTGTGACTACATAATCGACAGAATTTATCCAACAGTTGAAGGATTTGAAGCGTTTAAAGGTGAAGAAACAAAGACAAAGAAGAAGAAGGATACTGGTAAGAAACAGGGTGTATGTTATAATAAGTGTCCGCCTCCGATTTAGGAAGGGTACTCCCCTAGGAAACCTAACGAAGAAGAACTAAAACAGGCGGTCAATATTAAGTTAGAATCCGAGATAACCGATGTTTTACCAGACAATATTGACGTCACGTTCACAGTGTCCGACACAGATCATGAGTCCGAACTGATAAAACGAGTGGTCGATCAGGTGTTGGATAAGGATGAGGAGTCAGAGTCAAAGTCCGAGTCCAAAAGTTCGTGTCTGTCAGTCGGGAGTTCGAGTTCGTCCGAAAAGAGTTCAAAATCGTCGGGAAAACGGGTTTATAGTAAAGAATTTTTGTTGTCAAAATCTAATTTGAATGATGAAACATTTGAAGTTGTATATACTTTGAATGATTTTGACAAATTATATTTTGATAAAGAGTTTCCAATAAGAGGTGTTAAACCAGAAATGATCAGAAAGGTTTTTAAACAAACAGAAATTAATATTTCTGAAATAAAAGATGAAAATCTTACAAGAAAACCAAAACCTTACACCTCAAGAGTACAACAACGTTTAAACAAGAAAAAGGGTTACGATTCTGATTCGGGTTTTCAAAAGAAACCAAACCAAAATCGTAGCTACAAAAAGAAAGGACTTGGTTTTACTCCACCAGAAAACTATAAAAATGAAAAATTTTCTAAAACAAATACAAAATTTGTTTCAGGTACAAGCTCGGAAGAGGAAGCAAAATGCCCATTCTGGAGACAATCAAATCAAGAATTCCTTGCTGAGAAAAAGAAGAATGAAGTTCAGAGAAAAGAAACCAGAACCTGTTTTAGATGCAATGAAGTTGGACACATTGCATGGAATTGTCCTAAATCAACCAAGACAAAACAGGGAGTTTCTGGAAAACTGAAAGAAGTTTTTGTTGACAAAACCGAACCACCAACTGAAAAATTTAAAGTTTTCAAACATTCAACATTTGAAGTTGGTGAGTGTTCGAAGAGATTTTACAGGCGTAGTGTGAAACTTGACAACCAAAAATGGGTTGTTAAGAAATCTGAGGTAAAATCTGGCGATGAATCTGATTCCACAAAATCAGAGGAGCCACAGTTCGATGAGAGTGATGAAAATTCAATTCCTTTAATGGATGATGAGAACTTTCCACCATTGAGGACTGAGAATTTTAAAAAGAAAGCTGGAAAGTCTGAAATCTCAAATCAGGATTATTCTGAAAAGGATAATTTTGATGTTGAGAAAACATTTAATGGGAAAGTAAAGAAGATTTTCGGAAAAATGGTTGATGGGAAGGTGAAAGGGGTAAAGGATTTCTACGCTAAAAAGAAAGCAACTTACTCCCCAACAAAATCCGAATTGAAATCACCCAAGGCTGGTCAGGCTTAGGTGGACATTTTCTTTGCTTGAAAAACCTGACTTGCCGGAGATCCCAAGTTTGTAATCGTGGATCAGGAATCGGCATCTTTCTTAAAATTGATTGTATAAATGAATCTTAAAGTTTGTTAAATTTTACAGGTTAAAGGACTACGCCGGAGCTTCCAGGTTGGTAAGTGAGAAGCAGGAATCGGCATCTTGGTTGGTAAAATGATCTGTGTAGAGGTTTATTCCTATATAAGGTTAGATGTTATGGATGTTTTCTACAAGTGGTACAAAGGATTCATCAAGGTCATTTAGTTGAACTTGATGAAATCTTCATACAAGTGGTTGATGAACAATATGATGACCATACCCCTAACTTCCAAAGTGAACCAACAAGTGGTTATAACAAACTTATTTTCCGGAAAAATCATTTTGATTAAAACAAACTTAAGTGTTTTGAAATCTAAATGAGAAAATAGTTTGTTGATAGGGGGAGTTCTGTTTGTTTATGCCAAGTGAGTGGCGAATTGATGCGATTCAATGTCGGTTTTCGTGTTTTTGTACAGTTTGTTTTCAAATTTCTTTAATGTGTTTGCATTTTAGGGGGAGTAGAAATTTTCAGAAAATCCAAAAACATTAGAAAATTTGAAAAAGCCAAAACATGATAAAACAAAAAAATGAGTTGTGTTGTGAAAAGAGGAAATGATAGTACATCAGTGAACTGTCACAACATGCTAAAGAAATGGAAAGTATAAATGTGATAAACAATCTTACTGCGGATATGCCAGTAGGTTTTTGCACATTTAGTAGATTGTGACGAGATATAAATCTAAAAATTCAAACTTGTTTATTCTGTGGGTAACAACTTCTTGGATATATAGGTAACCCCTGAAATCTTGTTTGAAAGGTTCCTTATTCTGAGATACTAGGTCTTTATACTCAGTGATATCTGGGTTATTATCCCGGGACTTCTACTGTATGGAAGTACTGACCTAGTCCTCGGGTAATGCTTTCCGCAAATGCTTGAAACATAGCATCGCCCTCAGCAAGCTGATGAAACAATAAAGTTGATAATCGCTGCTGTTGTAATTCAAAAGATCCTCTAAAGGGAACACACCGAAAAGTCGAAGCCGTCATCTCTTTGCGTATACGGAAGTATCGACCTGAGCTCTCACGGCCCTCGCATTTAACCCCTGAACAGATATCATCTGTGGTATACTCACCTGTAAGACTGAATATTGGGATCTGGATACGGGAGTATATTCAAGTGATGGGACACACGGATAAGTTTAAGTTCTTAAAACATTAACATCGTATCTCGGATCAGTTGAACTTTGCGTGAAAATTTAAGTGGACCAGTATACTGACAATCTAAGTGAATTGTTTAAAACTTAAAATGAAATGAAGCTTAACGGTGTTGGTGACTTGTCTCAAAAACTGATATGATCCTCTTACACAAACTCACAAAAATAGTGTTTGTAAATATTTCTTTACTGCATTTCTTTACATTCAAAAATCCAAAAGATTTTCAGTGTGGTTTAGCATAAATTTTGTAAAATACAAAAAGATTTTCGACAATTGATATTGAAAAGTTGATTTTCAAAATTCCGGGTGCTAAACATGATGAACAGATGGTCTGGGAGAGTGTGTTGTTTTGAAAATAAAAATAATATATCTTCAAGTGGTTCATCAAAGATTAACATTGTAAAATCATTCTTTGATTGTATAATTTCTGCAAGTGATTCATAAGATGGCGAGATTGTTTCTACAAGTTATCATCAGGAAATTTATTGTGAGGTAGAGGATGTGCAGGTTTCTAAGAGATAGAGATCCAGGTTCCAATACCTGAAGACTTTGTGATTTCATCATGCCAGACTGTGATCCCAGCATATCGAAAGGGGAAGTCTGAAGACATCCAATTAGAGATTGTTCGTGGGGAGTCTGTAGATGATGAGAAGAGAAGAGAAAGATTTGAGGATGCTTACACTGTGAGATATTTCAGAGCGTGTTCAGACTGATAAAGATTGAAGACGTTGAAGACTCGACACTTAAGACTCGCCAACATCTGAGGGGGAGTCTGTTGGTGCATTCATCTGTCGTCTTCGTCTTATATCGAGTCTCGGGTTCGTTGCAGATCTGATCAGTCATGACATCACAAGTGACATCACATAGGTGACATCACAAGTGACATCACCTAGGTGACATCACAAGTGACATCATGAAATATCAAAATTGAAGGTTGACCGTTTGAATAGTCATGACCGTTTGAATTTGTATTTAGTTTGAGATGATAACCGTTTGAAGTGGTTCCTTTTGAAGGTAACCGTTTGAAGCTAGGGTCTGTTTGAAGACTTTCAAACGGTAGTGGTCTTCACTATAAATAGCTTGTTGTTTATGTCATTTGTAACGAAAGGGCCAAGTGATACCGAGGTGCTGCCGGTATTTCCTCTGATTGTAAACATTGTTATTTCAATATACAAGAGGTTTAAAGTGTATTTCAAGCTGTTTGCATATCCGTTTCTTTGTTTCCGCCTCTGAAACGGACTAGAGCTCTTCCGAACGACTCATTCAGGTCGAAATCGATCCTACAAGTTATACTTTCATTTTGTAAATGAGTACGAAGGATGCGTATAATGTAAAAAGGTTATTTTATAATGAACTTTCAAGTAGCTCAAAACGTTTTTAAAGAAAGAAATTTTATGGCACGTAATTCCGCTGCGTCCTTTCAGTTAAAGCGTGTTAGGGTCTTACAAGTTGGTATCAAAGCCCTAGTTTCAGAGAAATCAAGTAGAAGGAGATATATACTTGAACTCAAACCTGTGTGCTCTTGTGACAAGGAACCCGTACAATCCAAGACTCGATCAAGGCCTAAAGTTAAAAGCGAATGTAAGTATGTATTAATTTATGTATTTAAAGGAAACTAATAGTTTATGTGAAGGGTAAGCACAAGTGCTTGGAAAGGATGATCCATGGATGTGGTCTAGGACCAGCACCAAGGTATGTAATAAGACATAATGACCCAGGTACGTAAATTTAGCATACGGGTGCATGTAATGCTAAAATTTATTGAGCGAAGGAAAATTTTAATGAAATATAATAACAAAATGGAAACGAAGTTATGAAAATGATACACGTGCCGAAACCTAATCCTTCGGACATAAGGTGACGACTACACAAAGACACGAAACTAGTATGTGGAATGTGTACCTGGCCAGTACACAAGAAACATATGACGTTCGTGAGACTGTGATGATTGTTACCGGTATGTCCGTTAGAATTAGGTAGTAGGTGGATTTGAGGGTGAAAAGAAATGTAAGACTTTCAGGAATGAAAGTATGAATGATATTTTACAATCCGCGAGACGGATTCAGAACATGAAAGAAATGAAAGTACGAATGATATGTTAGAAACCGCGAGACGGATTCGAAACATGAAAGAATTGAAGGCATGAATGATATGTTAGAATCCGCGAGACGGATTCGAAACATGAAAGAATTGAAAGCATGAATGATATGTCAGAATCCACGAGATGGATTCGAAACATGAAAGGAAGGAAAGTATGAAATCATAGGTTAGGAACCGCGTGGCGGGTTCGAAACATAATGAATGATAAGAATGAAAAGATTCGAATGTGTAGATAATTACAGATTAAGCAATTAAACATTCCTTAAAAAGCGAACATTATCCAAGTTATGTCTTAAACTTATCTATATATTTATATACACAAATATGTTTGTGTGCAAGAATGGTTAAAGAGACGAATGAGTCATGCGGGTCAAATTGTAACTGCCATTTAAACCCGATATTTAATGTTTTGATTTGTTAAGTTTTATACTTATTGGTGAGCATAATGTTTGGCACGCAAACTTAGATCTCGACGAAAGAAAGAAGTTTTGAACATGTTATGTGTTAGATGTAATAGTAGTCGACGCTTAGGAGTCGTAATAAATGACGGGCTATGAGCCGGACAATAATTTAAGTATAATTAGGAAGGGTAAGTTATGGCAAGAATACTGAATTGATGTAATGAATGTCTTGGCAAGTAAGCATGAATGAAAAGAAGTAAGAACGTGTACTTTAACACTTATACGATAAATAAGAAATGCCAGTTTGACCTCGAAAAGTCAAACTGTAAAGGTTGACGAAATAAGAAACTGGAATAAAAGAAATGCATTTAAGGAATGAAATGTGGGATGTATTACAGCATGTATGTAGGAAGAATTAAAAGGATAATAGGTGGGTAACCATCTAGAATAATGAATGTTCGAATGAAAAGTGCTAATCGCTGATTTTGTAGATGATTATGGTGGAATTCTGAATGTGATGAAACCAATTGAATTGGTGAAAGAATGTGCAGGAGTGAAAGCCCATTACAAGGATGAATGAAAGCTGTCCTGGTACGGTTAGTACTCGTGAAGAAGGAGATCGTTGAGTTGTGTAATGAAAACGAGGTTAGTAACATATTTAACTCATGATTGAATAGGTATGGTAGGATATGGTATGTAATGTTTGACTTTTAACCGTCAACATAAGGAGAAAATTTATATCATTAAAAAGTAAATCTCAAAAGTTTTGAACGGAAGTGTCGGATATTGATTAAACCCTCGTATGATGAACCAGAATGGCACACTTACTTAAGTAGAATAAGTAATGCGTGATATGGGAGTAATGGTAATGTAAAAGGAATGGGATGATTTGAAGGTAACGTAAGAGTATGTATTGTACAAATAACTATAGAAAACGTAGAACGATGTCAACATTGGAGTTAAGTGCGTATATGTGACTATGAGATGGTAGTTTTGTTGCGATAACAAAACAAGAACTAAATGTTATATGATATATGCATGGAATGTAATTTTAAGAGGTGAGATGAAAGTATTAGATCGGTTATAACAAATCATAAAAATATAAGTATCATTACAAGCTTGAATAAGTATGAATATTGACCTGTTGCAAACGGGTCGAGGAAATGAAAATGTTATGTAAAAGTAAAGTATGAAAAGCATAGATTTGCTAGAAAAGAGTTAATTATATGAATAGTTTATGAAGCAAGAATGGATAGTTACTTAGTATTATGATGTACCTATCGAAGTTAAACCTAGATATGTAGGTATAAATTACGAATTTAGATCGTATAGTCGATGAAGATAATATGAAATTTGAAATAAACAGGAAGGAATGTTACTAACAGGATGTTGGAATTATTTCAAGTAAACAAATGATATATTACACAGGATATACAAATAATAGAATGATGAATGAACCATTAGCTAAGAAATGTATTGGAAGCTAGAGCTATTAGTGAAAGCGACACTAATAAGAACTCCGGGACAGGTTCTTGAAAATATAGGGTTGTCACTAAGATGGGCTAATGGTCGTGTTGATAGGGCAAGGGGAAAGGATGTTAGTGTTTAATGGAAATGAGAAAGGTTTCGGGGACGAAACCTCATTTAAGGGGGGTAGACTTGTAACACCCCAAATCCCGAATGATTATATTTGCCGTATGTTCCTACATGACTTAGCATGAAATAAAAAACTAGACTATTTAACCTAGTTAAGTGTATGGTTAAAAGTATTAAGTGACGAAAGTAGAAACAATTAAAGGATGAAAGTTATGCCAAATATAATTTAGTGGCAAACTTGAGGGGGCTAAAGTGAGGTAAAATGAAAGTTGAGGTTATATATGAAATATACACACAAACACACACACGTACGTGTGTTCTGGAAGGAGCCAAGAAGCTCCAGGAGAGCTCAAGAACCCTAATCAAGAAATCATCAAATTGAAAGGTTAAATGAAGCTTAAACTCATAACCGAGCACGGATTATTGATCACCTTCACAAGGGGATCGCAAGGTATGTCTTAAACGTTAGATTTGTGATTATGCCCGAAGTGGGTTATGTTGTAAATTGCGAAATTCTATGAAATTGTGTATGAGTATGTGTTAGAATCCTCATTTGGAACATGAGTTATGCATGGTTTGGGTTAATTTGACGTTTATGGGTGAAACCCATTGGATATGGTGATTATGGCGACTTGAATGATCACCCATGTACAATTCTTGTTTAATATTGATGTATTTTGACATGCATGATAGATTCTTGTTAGAGGAACTGAAAGAAATGTGATACTAGTATGTTTAATGTTTATGTAGGAATGATTCATGTTGATTAGAAGGAGGAATTGGATGAATTATGTATGAGGTTAGAAGAATACGCATGAATTAGTTGTACATTAAGCTTAGATGGTAGTACGCACACAAGGTGTTTGATGAAATGCCTAACCGACAATAATATGTGAAAAATGTACTATATGCTTGAATGATATGATAATTATATATGGATTGTTTGATCGTATTAGTTTCGACTTAAGAATACTTATGGAACGAATGAGAATCCTAGAAAAGACCAAACTTAAATTATATTGGCATTAACTATGAAGATGTTGTTACGAACGGAATGGTATGTGCATGTGTATATGTAACTATTTGATTATGTGGCCGAATATGTCCTACAATATGAGTATGAAGCAAAGATGGCATAATGACTATGTTCTAACATGCTAATTGTAAATGAATGTATGTCTAAGTTGGAAATTGAAATGTTTGATGGTTGACTTTCTGGAAAGTCAACAATGGTAGGAAAGTTGTGATTTGGATCTCTTATCATAAATGTACGATTTAGGAAGTCAAAGTGATGCACGATATATTTATAGCGAGATATGTAATGGCGTGTTTATATTATGCGTGTAGAAAGGATCTCATTGTTAGTCTATACTATGAGTTGCTATAAATCGACTAATGAAAGTCAATTGTTGAGCATAAATTTATCGTGATTGATGATATATGTGGTCTTGTTTACTAACAAGGGTACCAATGTATGGGCATGTAAGGATAGATAACATGTCTACGGACTCAAGCAAGGAGGCTAACGGGTCAAAAGTAAGCATGGAACCTATGCTTGATTTTGGACGCTCAAGGTAAGTGACATCCAACTCACTTCTTAGTATACATAAGAACTTTCTTGTTTATAAATGAGGGGAAGTCATGTAAGGTATGAAATGATTGATGGTATGAAGATAAGTATTGATCTAGATAGTCGAAGGTACTTTGGGGGACCAAACGGGTCGAATTAAGTGAGGTAACGGTAATAAAATTGGTAATGATTAAGGACCCGGGGTAAGGATTCTTAGTCTAATATGTAAGGAATTGTTTTACGAATGTTTTGGAACAAGTTTCAAGTGGAACGGATGCAAAACGAGCCAGTTATGCGAATTTTAGTATTAAAATGGGGGCTGATCTGGGCATCACCGTAGCTTACGGTGCCCACCGTAAGCTAGGACTTTATTTCTGCCGTAAGGCAGTTTAAAGCTGCCGTAGGGCTTTTGCGGGCCACTGTAAGCTACGGTAGCCACCGTAGCTTACGGTGGAGGTCAGATGCAAATGTAAAGTTTGTGGATTTCTTTGTTTTTCTTTCGAATTCGGACCCTGTGGACCCATTCCAAGCCTCGTTAAGTCTTTATAATGTTCCTCAACCCTACCGAAAGGCTTGGTAAGTTATGGGTGAGTTCGGACTCATTCTTAAGATCCGAAACCTACCCGAAGGGCATTTAAAAGCGTTATGATGTGTGGGCAAGATCGGGATGTGGGAGCGAGTATGCGGGGTAATGAACTAAGTATGTGGGTATGTATGTATAGATTTAACTTCATCCCAATACGCTTAAGCTAATAAGTAATTATGAATACGAGTTAGTATGTATGTATGAATGTATTTATGTAATTATGTAATTATGTAATTATGTAAGTACATGTACGTGTGAGTGAAGGTATGTGTGTATGTAGTAAGTATGTATGTATGTATGTGAGTATGTATGTTTGTATGTAGTTAGGTATGTATGTAGATATGTGAGTAGAAATGTATGTACGCAGTTATGTATGTATTGTATACGTGGTTTCAATACATTTAAGTATTGATGTTATTAATAGTGTGCCTCGAGAATGAAACGTTGTGCAAGTACTATATTGAAGTTCGTCAAGGATTAGACACCCGGATGGAATGATTAAATCAAGGAAGATAACATGACGGAAAGTATATGTGGATAGAACGTAGCGTGATTACTTGATTATGAATCTTGTTTGTATATGATGTATGCTAATGCTGTGAATGTTTGTGGTGGGTGCAGGTTGTACGAATCTCAGATTATCATCATGAGGTGTAGTGATCAAAGACCGAGTCACAAGATAGATTGTACGGGAATGCCTGAGTTTGTAAATTGATAGACATAAGTTATACTTTCATTTTGTAAATGAGTACGAAGTATGCGTATAATGTAAAAAGGTTATTTTATAATGAACTTTCAAGTAGCTCAAAACGTTTTTAAAGAAAGAAATTTTATGGCACGTAATTCTACTGCGTCCTTTTAGTTAAAGCGTGTTAGGGTCTTACATCGATCGAGGACGAAGAAGAATGAATATCGCAAAACATTCGATCGATGTTGAAAGGACCGTTAGGAGGTACACCGGGATATAAAATAAATTTTGTGTACCATTGTCTTATCACACGATTGTGTTAAGACTGCTGTGATATGATAAATCAAAGAGGATTTAAAGCAATCAATAAATAAATATTTAAATCCGTGCATGAGATGTGTAAACGAGATTAGCGCAAGCTTCAATTTAGTGAAACACCACCACAAGGTGTCGAAGTTAACAAACGACTTAATGGAGTCGTAGACCAAACAAATCTGCTACAACTCAGAACAGTGAAACGCTTGTTAAAACGAATTTGAATATGATGTTTCCAATACATCATATGGTGCCTTGAATTGAATATGTATAGTGAACAAGTTCAAACAATTGAACTTGGTTTCGGCGCAAACCCGACAAAAAATATATATGTATCAGAAAGGAAATTTCGGCATGGTTACGACGAAAAACCATGCATGTAACTTGAAAAGAAAAGAAATTTCAAGAAAATGTGTTGACTTGATAACGAAGGAGCCAACAATTACAATAATGCGGGTCATTCGAATCACGAATCAATTATTAGATTTAGCAAAATAATATTTGAACTTTGATGTAACGCTTATTCGAAATGAAACCACATGCGTTACAAACGATGCATGCGTAACATATGAATTTTTAAGAAACGAAGCAAATGAGTATTTGCTAAAATGATAGAAACGATCGTGATACAATGACCATTAAGAGGAGTAGAGATGTGAAAATCTACTCATTAGATGCAAAAGTCGGAATTTCAATAACAGAAATTCAAGGACTTTACCTGGCGTTTCATGTGATGACCAGTTGTTAGGAGACATTACCATGGAATGTCGAACATTGCGTATTTGTCGTTAATTAGGTAGGGGATACGAAGATATGCGTCCTCTCCTTAGCGTGACTCGTGTCGTTGCAGGACCGCGTGCCACCCGCCGCTTCCTGATCGATGGTTTTCGTGCTGACAGGATTAGCATCTTCGCTGATATGCTCCATTATGTTTTCTCAAAGACTGTGCCTCGTAAGTCGTATGTGTCGTACTTCAACCTCCGTTGATGTATAGCTTAAGTTTCACGTATACCTGTGCACTAGCGTTTCGTTCCGCGTGGAAGCGATGTACTCCGACATCCGTTGACGTAAAATTTAAGTTCCATGTATTCTCGTGCACTAGAGTAAAATGTGTATGCATGTTACATATACATGTAATTATTATAAAAACCATCATTTCGTTGTAGACACACATATTAAATTGCCAAAATTATATATGACCATAATTTAATGCATATACATAAGTATCCATATATAAATAACTTTTGAAATGCTTCGCTAGCATTTTGAGTTTTTAAATGACTATCGTTGGTGCTTGTCAAAATGAATATAATCCTTTAAAAATCACCCGTGTATGTACTGACTTCGCATGAATACGTAAGCTTTTCCTCGGTGTGGAGTGATCAAATTTGTAGTATAATTAACTATATTGTGTCTAACGTGTATGCTCTCATCGTATTAATGTTTGAAAGTTGTACGGATAATGACCCGAATAGACAGGTTGTCACATTCTCCCCCTGTTGCAGAAATTTCGTCCTCGAAATTTAGTGTATGTTATCTCCTCAGAGTTATGTTATGTGTAGGTAAATACGAATAGTATCAAAGTGGATGACCACGAAATCGGATCAAGACTTATTCGAATCATGTGAATTCAAGGACATTCCTTAACAATAAGAACCCAACGGTTTAAAAGAAATGTGTTTCAGAAATTGATGTCAAAGGAAACAAAACGTATAGAAACTGATGTGTGTAAAATGCAACATATAAATTACATCAAATGAGGCATAAAACTAACCTTTTTTAAGTACTAATGTTGGAAAAAGAGTGCTTTTGTCTTCCTTTTGTATTTTAAGTATTAAATGAGCTCAAATTAACAAAAGAAGCAAAAAGGCGGCTAAATCTAACATAAATACAAGAAAGGGATCATAAGTGGATTGCCCGACCCCTCGACAGCATCCTCCCAAGCAAAACAGAGAAGGCAGAAGACTGAACACGCCCCGTGCTCAGCCAGCACGGGGCCGTGCCCAAGAAGCAGCAGATAAGACAAACCTATAGAAGCTTTTATTGCCCACCACGGGGCCGTGCCCAATGAACACGGGGGCGTGGCGAAAGTACTACAGGCGCATTAATTGTAATTGTGAATTACAATTAATGAAGAGAGAGATTGTCAGACGGGCACGGGGCCGTGTGCAGCGGACACGGGGCCGTGGCCAGGCTTCTGTTCAGCCTATAAATAGGAGTGCTTGGCTTCATTGCAACTCATCCCTCGGCACACCACCTCTCTCACACTTCATCCACCACCCACCACCATCACAACACCATCATCCACCACCATCATCCATTGTCCATCATAGAGTGTGTGAGTCGTCTCGGGATCCAATATTGATCGTAAGAGTTCTTGACAATCAAGGCCATGTTTGCCTAAGTCTCTTACATCACTTGGTGAAGACAAGTGTTTAGTATAATACTTTTTATTTTTAATCTTTTGCACTTTTTATTTGGTTTTGTATTAATGACTTTAATAACTAGTTGCTTATGTTGAAGGTGATTCTTCCTTATCGTTTGTCCGTGGTGTCTTGGCATTATTTTACTGTCTATATAAAATAAAAGATTTTCACCATTCATATCTCCACGGTCTATATGGAGGTATGTTGGCTACCTGGTCGGGGGTTAAGGGAACGGTTTGGTAAGGGTCTTGCCCTTGTTCAGCGTTTAGAGGTCCTGCAAGGGACCTGGGTCAAATTTAGTAGGATCTCCTTCAATACCCATAGGTATTGGATGGCGGGGATCCAAACTCTTTGACCCCCTCATAAGTTAACTACTATTAATACTATAACCCGGCTATTTTGGACTGTATCCCTGCTGACTCAGACTACTTAGTCGAGGGTAACGTCACCTCCAAAAGAGGAGCCTACCATAATTTGCATTAATAACTTAATTCATTATCTTTCAATAATCCAACCCTTTAGGATTGTATCCTTGCTGACTCAAACTACTGGGTTGAGGGTAACGTCGCCTTCAAAAGAGGGGCCTACTACAATAACTAAGATAATCTCTTAAACAAGTGCAAAAGTGCGAAAATAATCAAAGGTTATACTAATACACGAGTCGGATCCAAGTGATTCATCTTGTCTATCTGTTTTTATTTTTACTTTTATTTTTCAGCATTTAGTTAATTTTATTTTCTTAGTTTAAAAATCTTTTCTAACATTTTGATTTGGTTAGACGTTGAGGATAAACCGGTACTAAAAGCTCTTGTGTCCTTGGATGACCTCGGTATCTTACCAACACTATACTACATCCACGATGGGTACACTTGCCCATATGTGTGTTTAGTGTTAGTAAATATCGTGTTTTATAAATTTAAAACTTGGCTAAAAGTGTAAAAAGAGCTTAAAATATACATCTAAAACATATACACACTTGCCCGCATCAGAAACAGTCACTAGTGTGACTAAGTTAACAGGGATCCAACAATGAACAGGAACTTCGACCAATCGAATTCGATATGAACGTTCACAATATGTAAATGAGTTCTAGAAGCAATAACATCCACTGGATGAACTTAGAATCAACAAGCTCAAATGTAATAGTTTGCATGAGACGCTCGATCGTGATCAGCACAAGCTACAAGTTATACCGACACCACAAGGTGTTGTAGAGAATGAAACAATTCAATAATAGGGGTGATCGAAAAAGTATCACCTGTGTTATGCATGAAACGCTCGATCATGATTAGCCCAAGCTACAAATTTGTACTGACACCACAAGGTGTCGCAGTGACTTAAATAATTCAATAATAGCGGTGATCAAACAAATTCACCGTGTTTGAAGTCAAATGAAAGCGCAATAAAGTGAATCTGAAAGTTTGTTTCAGATGGCATCATAGGATTTTCAATTGAAAATGGAATATCAAAGAAATAATGTTTTCGATCAAAGACGAAGAAGCAATGAATATCGCAAAACATTCGATCGATGTTGAAAGGACCGTTAGGAGGTACACCGGAATATAAAATGAATTTTGTGTACCATTGTCTTATCAAACGATTGTGTTAAGACTGCTGTGATATGATAAATCAAAGCGGATTTAAAGCAATTAATAAATAAATATTTAAATCTGTGCATGAGATGTGTAAACGAGATTAGCGCAAGCTTCAATTTAGTGAAACACCACCACAAGGTGTCGAAGTTAACAAACGACTTAATGGAGTCGTAGACCAAACAAATCTACTACGACTCAGAACAGTGAAACGCTTGTTAAAACGAATTTGAATATGATGTTTTGTTCATATAATTGAACTTGGTTTCGGCGTAAACCCGACAATAAATATATATGTATCAAAAAGGAAATTTCGGCATGGTTACGACGAAAAACCATGCATGTAACTTGAAAAGAAAAGAAATTTCAAGAAAAGTGTTGACTTGATAACGAAGGAGCCAACAATTACAATAATGCGGGTCATTCGAATCACAAATCAATTATTAGATTTAGCGAAATAATATTTGAACTTTGATGTAACGCTTATTCGAAACGAAACCACATGCGTTACAAACGATGCATGCATAACATATGAATTTTTAAGAAACGAAGCAAATGAGTATTTGCTAAAATGATAGAAACGATCGTGATACAATGACCATTAAGAGGAGTAGAGATGTGAAAATCTACTCATTAGATGCAAAAGTCGGAATTTCAATAACAGAAATTTAAGGACTTTACCCGGGGTTTCATGTGATGACCAGTTGTTAGGTGACATTACCATGGAATGTCGAACATTGCGTATTGTCGTTAATTAGGTAGGGGGATACGAAGACATGCGTCCTCTCCTTAGCATGACTCGTGTCGTTGTAGGACCGCGTGCCAACCCGCCGCTTCCTGATCGACGGTTTTCGTGCTGACAGGATTAGTATCTTCTCTGATATGCTCCATCTTGTCTTCTCAAAGACTGTGCCTCATAAGTTGTATGTGACGTACTTCAACCTCCGTTGATGTATAGCTTAAGTTTCACGTATACCTGTGCACTAGCGTTTCGTTCCGCGTGGAATGTGATGTACTCCGACATCCGTTGACGTAAAATTTAAGTTCCATGTATTCTCGTGCACTAGCGTATCGTTAAGCGTAGGTTGCCTGCTCGGGAAGTTAAAATATCATAGACAATATGGATAATAGTGTGTGCCCGAGTTAATATTCGCGGTTCCTACGTGAAGACCTTTAATGAACTTCAACATAAGTTTTCCGAAGGTCTTAAATGCATGTTTCCTAAACTCTCAAAGTTTAGTGTTCTCTGTGTAATTGTTTTGTGTACCGTGCATAAAACACAATATTCGCATATGTTTAAAACAAAATTCTGATCTTTTTGTTTTCGGCAACGGTTGGAGACCATATTCGAGTCTTAGGCGTTCTGTATGTATTCAAGTTTTAATAGTCTAAGTCCCCAAAGGAAAGTGAGGTTAGAGCCTAGGTATCTCTACAGAACCTAATTCGCTGTAACCTATAGCTCTGATACCAATCTGTCACACCCCGAAAATATCAGAGCTGGCGTGACTGGACCGGTATCTTCATTGCATAGCGGAAGCAAAAAAAAAAAAAACTAAGACTTCTAGAAATCGAACGCCCACTAAGTACTCGAATCCACATGGTCCTCTTATTCCAACCGTGCCATAATTTTGAAATGCAACCTGAGAAAGAAACATACGAAAAATCAACATAAAGTTGAGCGAGTTCATATTTTGTTTTGGGAAAGATTTAAAACAAATCTTTTTGATAACCGGTTTGTGAAATATTATTGAGAAAACGAATTTAAAAATCATTTTCTTGTCAAGTTATATGGAAACTTTGTATTTGTAACGCATTATGTTCGTAGAACCATGTATTTGTAGACCCTTGTATTTGTAAAGTTTGTATAACCGTCAATGCCCACCCTGACTTTGACTTCATGCCCGTATAAATCCTATGCTTTGAATTTGTATAAAACCTTTGCAAACAATGTATGTATGTATGTTTGTAAATCCCGGTATGAAAGCAAACAAGGAAAAGATCACCAATGGTTTGCAAGGCCACTGATATGTGTAACGGTGTAGGAAGACTCAAACCTAGCAAATTTGTACCGGGCTTCCGGTTGGAAGACATAGTCACCCTATGGGCCACCCTGGTCCTCATGGGTGTGGGCTCGCTACACCCAAATAGATCTATCACTCATGCCCCTCGGTCCTTATACGAGGATTAATGGTCCCAAGTATCCGCCTACCCAATCACATGATCTATGGTTCTTTCCTAGGCTAACCATACCAATTGTATTCGTATGTAATCCTTTTGTAACATGTATTTCACCCCCGAAGCTAATAAACAGAACAATTTAAAGAAAAGGGGGACATGAACTCACTGGGTGTCCCGTTCTTCAAACGCAAACCAACCCAGTCCCATTATTATAACTATGACGATCCCATCCCTAATCATGAAAATCATTCACATTTCGATAATACGTATTTGTTTTGTAAAACCGGTATATTCAGTATAAATCGTTCGTAAACCATTTGAGTTCCTTGAAATTCATTCGTAACATGGTTTAGAAGTGAGTTTTCATTTATCGAGAAATTGTTTACTTTTGCAAAACTTGCACGTCTTTCCACCCCGAAAACATTTATAAAAGTGTAAAACCGTAAAAAGGTGGGGTTATGAACTCACCTGAATTGCCTTGTGCAAAGCTAGCTAATTACGACTTCGTGATGTCGTTTCCAAGATGAGACTCGCTAGCGTGCATTCAGAATATACCTAACACGGAATGTTTTATAAGTTTCTAGATAAGCGCAGTAACTAAACTACGTGTCATTGAGCTCTACCAAATCGTTAACCGAACGATTCAACGGTAAGTTGTTAACTTAATAGTAACGATTTAGTTATACTCGTTAAGTTTCGTCTAATGTCGATAATAACTAATAAGTCTTGGAAAGACTTAAGTCTCGAGAGATTTAAACAAATATTTATATAAAAATATATAAATATATCGGTATATTGCGTTAGTCGTCCCGAGAAGTCGTACGTGTATGTAAAGATAACTTATATGAAAATAATATATAACAACCTCGCATTATACATTACGTCTCGTATGATATTTATCAAAACATATATATATATATATATATATATATATATATATATATATATATATATATATATATATATATATATATATATATATATATATATATATATATATGCCGTTTAGGCATTGAAATAAATATCAAAGTTATATTTATTTTATAAAAGAACCGTTGAGTTGTTGTGTTTGAAAATAAATATATATATATATATATATATATATATATATATATTTATTTCTATAAGAGAATTCGATTTGTTTGTTATCGGAAATAAATATATAACTATATTTATTTTATAAAACGAATTCGTGTTTGAATTTCGAAATTAATATATAAATTATATTTATTTTTATAAAAGAAATGTCGAGATTTTGAAATTTAGAATAAATATAATAACTATATTTATTTTCGTAAATAATGTCCGAATCGTCGTTTTGTTGAAAACAATCGTGATAACATATTTGTTTCGTAATTTAATTCGAATCCGTAAAGTTTGCTTTATTATAAAATACATTTTGTTTACAGATTTTTTCGAAAAACGGGGAGAGTTTCCTCTGCTTTTTTATGCCCCTGACAACACAAGTTGCCGTTGTTTTATCAAAATTCAATCAAGTTTCAAACATTGGATATGTATAATCAATTTATATAAACAATATAGTAAATAACCCAAGTAAACTTTAACTAATAATTTTGTAAATTTATTCGGTTCGAGCTCGTTTTCACGTAATGAGTTAAAACTATAAAATTACGAAATAGTTGCGCCATTAAAATTTTTACCAAAGCTCTCGCGTCGAGTCGTCGAAACATGGACTGAGTTGACCGAGTTGACTCGCTGAGTTGACCGAGTCAACCTGAACCGCTTCTGAAGCTGACAAATCTGACCGAAGCCACTGGACCCGAACATCGAACTGAGTTGACCCATCTTGACTGTGTTGACCCGAGTTGACTCGGGTTTGACCGAGTTGAACCGGCTGAGTTGTTTTGTAACCCGAATCCATTGAACCGTAAACCGAACCCATGACCAAGACTCAAACCAAAATGAAACCACATCATCATTACAACGACATCAGCATCACTGAGATGATCATCATCGGAAAAGATAATAAGAAATCAAATCCGGACTGAAACTTGTTGCCGTAGACGACCGAACCGAAGCTCCGACGCACCCCTACCTCCACTCTCATCAAAACCGCACCACCGCACCACCTGAAACGTCGCAAATCGTTGAAGGAAATCCCGATCTAGAAGAAAAGGAAGGGAAAACTAAGAGAACAGAGGGAAAGTTGAAAGATTTTACCGGAGAAGACCCTTATCGGACATTTTGAAGTTGAGCCATCGCTCGATTCCGGTCGCCGTTCTCTGTCTTTCACCGGTTGTCTCTGTTCTCGTCGAAAACCAACGTCGGCAAGTCGCCAGCCGTTAAATCGGTGCCGGAATCTCTGTCATCGCCACTGTGAGCGGCGACATCTTCATCTTCCACCATCGCCGGGTCACCTTCAGTGGTGACCGGCCGTCGTCAGTTGTCGCTGGTCGCCGGCCAAGTGCTCGACCACAGAGAACGAGAAGGAGAATGGGTGGATGGTGTGCGTAGGTTTGGTGAATGAAGGATGTTAGGGTTTCTCATATGAAGTGTAGATGAGGAGGATGGTGTCTGCAAGTTGAAATCAAGAAGGAGGGATATGATTTTTGTGTGGGTTTGTTGTGGATAAGGTTCTCAAACCTTTTGTAAGTGTGTGGGTTTGTATGTAATCGAGAGAGAGGGAGAATAGAGAGGATAATTTGCTGTGTTTTGAGAGTGAGGAGGTGAAAATCAGGAGGTATGGGTCTTATAGATTTTAAATGTTTCCACTTTTGAGACAACAAGATCTTGTAGAGATTTTGTAGATCTTGTAAAGATTTGGAAGAGATTTTGAAAAGATTTTCCTTGTAATTTGTTTAGTTTGTTTGCAACTAAATAATTAGTTACTACAAACATATCTAGACAAGAGTTGTAATTCAGTTGGTTCATGTGTAAACCTCATGTATATATGTGTATGCATGTTACATATACATGTAATTATTATAAAAACCATCATCTCGTTGTAGACACGCATATTAAATTGCCAAAATTATATATGACCATAATTTAATGCATGTACATAAGTATCCATATATATATATATATATATATATATATATATATATATATATATATATAAATTTTGAAATGCTTCGCTAGCATTTTGAGTTTTTAAATGACTATCGTTGGTGCTTGTCAAAATGAATATAATCCTTTAAAAATCACCCGTGTATGTACTGACTTCGCATGAATACGTAAGCTTTTTCTCAGTGTGGAGTGATCAAATTTGTAGTATAATTAACTATATTGTGTCTAACGTGTATGCTCTCATCGTATTAATGTTTGAAAGTTGTACGGATAATGACCTGAATAGACAGGTTGTCACAAAACATATGACAAAATTGTGATATATGCTACCGATGCGATGATGAACATGTAACTATAGGATTCTGTTAGTTATGATTGATCGCGTGTGTAGACTATCATGATAATGTGAGTTAACGAAACTGCGTGTCCCTTTTTGTGTGTCACATGGGTACGATTCAATTGATAATCATATCTTAGCGATTCATTAGCGAGTAGGGTATCTTGTTACGTGATTTGGATTGCTAGATTACATTAAATTAGATTACTGTTAATGTTAGGGATGATAATTGGTCGGTGTTGGGCCGATGAATTTGAAGTAATCAACATAAAAATTCATTGGGCTTCACATGATAATATGGGCCGAATACTTTGACAGGTTGCACACATGTTAGTTGGGCTGTTATTTGTTAAATGGATTGCTAGCTTTATTGGACTGATTTAATTGTGATTGGGCCGCACCTCCTAATTCACGTTTGGCCATACTGTTTAAATGTTAACCTTGGATGGGCTTAGACTTAGGCAGCCCAAGCAACACATTAGTTGGACTGCATGATTTAGTCTATCATATACAACTAGTTGGGTCGCATGTTTTTGGTTGGATAGCATGATTGACCAGTGAGTCAGATGCCAATGATAGATTAGCTTGGGTGGGTCGGTTATATGTATGGACTATCAACGTCAAAACTGGGTCACGTATAGAATGGGCCGCATAACAATGTTAGCCTACAAGTTGGACTGCTTTCTTAGATGTAAATCACACTACGAGTTCGCATGAGTTTCCTTATGGTCTAAGTGTCTATTACATGCTATGATTTTGGTGTACGTTTTGGATAAGTATAATGCATGATATTATGTGTGCTAAGTGAGGAAATTGTGTTTACATACCATGAAACTGACTGTGAATAGTTATTATGTTAGGATCGATTTAAGCAACTTGAACACGTAATTATTCTTAACCAGCAAACCACAGGTGAGTTCACTGCTCTTTTCCAAGCATGCATCCCAGGGAAGGATATCGGGTAACGTTCCGGGGAGGAACGTCAGGTTAATTGGATGTTTGTTATTACACTCATTATCTATCACGTAAGACCCCTTACATCTACCGATAGTTGCCGGGGAGGCAAAGAGGTTGTTAGTTGATAGCGCTATTAGGTTTGCCACCTTCTCACCGTACCGGGGAGGATGGGTGTGAACTAATTTCCTTAAAGCATGACCAATGTTTTGATAGAGACATTGGGGTTGGGCAAATACATCATGTAGCCATCTGCGGTAATCGAGTTAATAACAAAATCAAATCAAATTATTGAACTATTGAACTGTTGAACTGTTTTATACACATACCTTGTAACTAAACGCGTTAACAAAACTTTGAACTCACCAGCGTCGTCTGACATACTTGTCTGCATGCTTGTAGGTCGTTAGATGTCTTGGATTAGAACTTGCTGTCTTGAGTAGCTGGAGTGGTCATGGGTCGACTGGAGGGATTCATGTGATCGAACTATTGATATCATACATTGGTTTTTGAACAGTTTAACATTGGTTTACTATTTGCTTCCGTTGAACATGTTGGTTTTCATTTAAACTCGTTGATGGTATTTTACATTAATAATTAAGGATTTTATTTTGAAACTTGTACGCGTTCAATGTAATTAGTGGCTCGTTATTGGTACGTCACACCCCTAACAGGGACATTTACTAGGTGGTATTTTGGGGGTGTGACAAATCTTTTCTTCCTTTGACTTCAATCTTAACTTTGACTTTGACTTTCATTACACGGGGTGTTACACCACACCACATAAAATCGGACCCCATTGTTCTTCTTTAAAATTCGGACACATCAAAGCTCGTAAACTCGATTACACCCAAAGGTAATAAATTCAGAACATATGCTTTATATTCAGAATACTTCAAGACAGTAAACGCGGACTCCCCTTTCTTTTCTAATAAACTCGGACACCCCATTTTATTTATGAAGTCTGGACCCCCATTTCATTAACAAGTTCGGAAGTTATCTTATTTACATATATATATTCGAAAACTTCTAAGTAACTCGGACAAACAACACCCAACTAAACTTGGAACATAGTGCTACTATTAAACTTGGATCATAGTGTTAAAGTTAAACCCGGATCCATTAAATCCCTTTTTTTAAAACTCGGATAGATCTTCACAACTATGTTCGGATTATTAACTTCATTTCAAAACTCGGAACCTTATATCAAACAAAGAAACTCGGACTCATCATGCTAATAAACTCAGAAACCTGTTTTAATAATAAACTCGGACTTAGCGTAAAGATTAACCCCAAACTTGTGACTTCACAAGGACGGACCAACCCTAATCGCACAGTATCAATGTAACAGTTTGCAGTTCTACGATCAAAAACCCTAATCAACAATGTTACGAATCGACACAACGGTTTAGTAGTTCTAGAATTTCAATAACATCAATAATAATTGATAAACAGTTTACACATTCTCATACAAACAATCGCACATTCATCAGGCATAAACAATTAACCACGGATGATTGTTTGGATGTCTAGGGTTTGCATGAAATCACAAGAACAAAGATAACAATGTATAAGATAAAGCATTACCTTAGATTCGATCTAGAGTTGTTCTTAATGGATTGAAAGATCAAAGATTGATGATTGTGTGTGAAACTTGTGTAGTCAGAAATGATTAGGGAACTGTCGTACAATGAATTGTGAGGGATGTTTAGGGTTATGCAGTAGCTTTTTTTAGAGTTTCAATATTAACCCTAAACACCCTTAACTACTTAACTTTCACACAAATCACATAACATATTGTAATTTACAATTAAAGCACATAATTCACGTATTTGTCATGCTTGTATACGTTTCATATAAACCGTCCGATTATGATAATTATTCGTGTTAGTCACCAATGTTCTATAATTAACTTGTGTGTGTTCCGATAATTCCCCGAATTACCAAAGTAGACTCATTTAACTAACCTTAGTTAAATGCAGTGCTATGAATGTATGTCTAAGTAAACTGCGGTTAGGTTAAAGTATTAACTTGAAATTGCGGGTTGTCACAATGAGAAACATGAAAGAGGTGAATCACACAATGTATTGGATGATGTGAATAAGGCTTAAATGTCATCTATAGTTTTAGAAATAGGGGTTTGTACACCCTGTTGACCACGAGAAGTGCTCACAAAAACCATAGAGTGGATTAGATGATCTCAAACTAATTTTCTCTTAACATCTTTTGAAGTTATGGCAGATGTCAAATCAGTCAAGAGAGTGAGTTTTATGGGCCTTGGAGAAGTCTATGTCGCTTTACCAAGAGTTTTAGCTCCACACTTCCTTTGCGTACGAGCATGGGAGAAAGGTATGATCGAGCGATTCTTCTTTAAGTGTTGCATAGTTGGTATAATGTGTATGAGCATTGAAGGGATTGAACAAAGAGTATTCATGACGAATCTTCAACCCATTGACATTCATCGCTTGCTTGGTTGAAACCGAAATTGTTCATTGTACAAATTAAGTCCATTAATGTAACACCCCAAAACTCAGGTCTGAAACTTATTGAATACAAATATCACACACATGAGAAATCTTTGCTACTTACTACTCATAATGTTATTATTACACGTTATAACTTTAAAACATAACTAACTCTACTATGCTAGAATACTATTAAGTAGCGTCTTTAGATTAGCCCAGATATATGTCATGTCATTTCCCACTTAGATTCACCATGAAACATGTATTAACATATGTCGGGCTTTCCTTGGTGAGTCTGTAGTTTCATCAAACTTTACACACTTTACCTTATTAAAACAACATTTTAAATAAGTTTCAATAAAATGGGGTTTATTATATTGATTCACTATTAATAGTTACCAAATACCAACCATCCTACTAATCATACCATGAATATACACGTCACTTGTACAACCATGTATAGGTTCCCCAAACCTCTTATGTTTACTATTAATGGGAGTGGGATGTTTTTGCTTGGCCATCCCACTATGTGACGCCTACTGATGTCATACATAATTAACTTTAACCATTAAAGCCTGTATCACTTTCCCACATCACGTGAGCTATTAGCATTATGCCTACATGTGTTAGTCCCAAGCAACAACTCTACGTAAAACCATTGCCTCGCACCTTACCCAAACCAATCGTTATTTAACTACATCTGCATGGTTAATATAACTCATTTAAACAAAGTTACCCCCAGTCATTCTAAAGTAATCAACTGTGTAAACTATACCATATGGGTCCACTTAAATAATCACATGACTTACACGAATTCATCCATGTGAACTTATTTACATAGACTCAATCATACAAAACCAATTCGTATAATCCACATAAATTCACTCACACAATTCACCTATTAACCTTGCATTATATAAACTTATATATAGAACTTGGTTCACGTAATCTTATCAATTCAACACAATTTCACTATCCACTGACACCTAGAATTATAACAAGATAAACTACATGCAATCACACTCACTACTACATCTTTTATGTGTATGGATTTACATCAGTTAACAATACCCCTCCCAAATCGCACAACATATCACACACATAGATTCATAAGTGTGCATGCTCAAACACTAACCTCTGTGAACATGAAGTCATAATAATTACGAATCATACTTCATGCAATTCAACTATCATGTTATAACACTTGACCATACCCTATTTCTAAACCACTTGCATTTAAAGCACATAAAGTTCCTACAACTACCACTATCACATGCATAAACAACCCACTACTCAAACATACGTAATTAACCTAACTACTAGCCCACAACAAGGTTAACTATGTTTAAAAAAGGTCCAAATCAGCCCCGGAGGCTCGCAATATCGTCCTTAGGGTTCAACTCATTCAACATGAGTACACGTTTGTCACCCGTTTCGGATCATTTTGCTATTCGTATGTGACTATCAGCCCAAAAATAGTTAAAACTTGCAATATAAGATGTATATATCACACCTAGATCGTAGATCAATATCTAGTTTCCCACTCATTCATTTGGACCTGAATAAGCGCCAAACTCCTCAAACCATCATACCACCGCCACTAGCCAACGTCGGCAACTATCTTATATGTTTGTTAACTATGAACCACCACCATACCTTGGTAGCCCCCAATCATCCCTTGACAACCCTGATTACATGAGAGTTCTCTCTATCTTTATTTTTAGTCGATCGGCTACTACCAACTACCGCTAGGTACCATCGTCGACAATCTACCGCTCCTTGATCAACTACCAAGTTATACCACAACACTTGTCTCCAGCACTTGCTTGATCACATCCTAATCTCTATTTTTATCTTTCTCTATCTAATTGATCAAATCATCATTCAAAGCCCCACCCATTGCTTAGAGAACTAATAAATATTATTGTTGTAGATAGGGATATAAAACCTTGATCTCTGGAAGCAAATCCAATCGTTGAGAACGTTGGCCCAAATTTATGAAGCCATTATCCAAAAATCAAGGCGATATGATCATTGAGTCTCTGGGAAATCAGCAATCTCTACAACTATGTCTCCAATAATGGGAATTATCCTTTTTCTCTCTTGATTGTCTCTTTTCCCCCATCTCTTTTTTAGGTGTTGATGTAACATATAATATGGTTGAGAATGGGAGTTTTACCCATGTATATAGGAAATCCAAGGATGAATTAGTTAAAATCTTAACCCACAAGATTATCTCCAAATTCAAAACTCAAATGTTTTGAATTATCTTCAACTTTTCATGATAATTAATTTCCTTCAAATCCTATACACACACACCCACACATATATATACACACACACACATATATATATATATATACTTTCTATAAAAGGAGAAATCACAATGACATAAGAAAAGCTAATGTGTCAGCAGGAGAGGCTGTCCAACAATGTTTTTTTTTATGTCATTAATACATCATAAAGTCTAATATATAAATCACTTTAAAATACATTTAATGTTCTATCAAACCACTGCCTTGTGTATTTTCAAATGTTAAAGGTCTGGCCCACATTCCAAATGGCAAACCACTGCCCATTTACAAGAAAGTAGCAGATGGGTCCTTTGGCAAACGTATACTTAGCAGCAGCAGTTGTTGTTATCTTCCGTAATGCTTTTAGATCAGCAGATGTTTAACGCTAATTACCGGGAAATTCAAATTCAAATATGCATGGGAATAAGTAATTAGCAATTAATGCATGTCACTCAGAAACTCCTGTCAATCATCCTTCTTATATAAGGATTTTCTTCTCATTTCCCTCTTCATATTTCATCACGCTTTCATCTTCTCTTATTTTGAAATTTGAAATTTAATCACAATCCGACTTCCGAATTAGAAGTATGTTAATATCAGTTGATAGTAATAATCTTAGTTTTGTTAACGATTTGAATCCTGGGAAGGATATGTGGAATATGATGGCGAGAATTATTCGAAAATGGAATCAGGGTTACAAGATGGATCTCATCTTCATTGATGAGAAGGTAATTTGTATCTCTGCTTTTCCGTTTTATTAGAGAACGTAGTGTTGTATGCTAAGAAGATACTTTCTTTAAATGTTCTTTAGGGTGCTAAGATTCAAGCAGGTATTAAGAGTCATCTGATACCTGTTTTTGATGGACAGCTTCAAGAAGATGCTGTTGTGATTCTGTTGAAAATTTGGTGTTGGTGAGAATAAAGATTTATATAAAGTAGTAGTGCAGCCTTATAAAATCAACTTTTATAGATGCACAACTGTTACTCGTGTGAGAGATTGGCAAGGTGTTGAGTATGGTTTCAACTTCAGAGCTTATGAAGATATTCTTCAAGGAGAGGCGTTAAACGCTGAGTGTTGGTAGTGTATATTTTTGTAATCATGTCTTGCTTGTATAATATTAGAGAGTTTTACTTATATTCTTGTATAATGTGATCATATAGATGTTGCTGGATCTGTGATTTATTGTGGAGATCTTGAAATCTTTGATCGACCTCCAAAGGAGACTAAGAAGATGAATTTTGATATTGAAGATTTGGAGTAAGTTGTTGTTTATATGTTCAGTAATGTAGTGATCATTAAATGTATTTAATGATGTTAATAAATAAGATGAAGAATGTTTGTATTTAATGTGGGATCATGGTAATGGTAATAAATGAGATTTAGGCTAGAGGGTATGGTGATGGTCCTCCAAGGGAGGATGATCCGCCATGTAGGCGCCACGTCATAGTCCTCCCAAGGATGGTCCATCCCACAAAACTAGAGGGTATGGAGGATGGTCCTAGATAATCCTACCCCACCACTTTTATGTTTTTTTTAATCTTCTACTTTTTGTTAACATTTAACAAATAAACTAACACAATATTTTCATTACTATTAAAAAATATTATATAAACTTAATATAGATTCAGCTTTAAACCCTTAATATTTTAACTATAGATTCAGCTAATAGTTTTGAAATTTTTAAAATCCGGATCTCAGAGTTTTATCAAATAGAGTTTTGAATAGCTTGAAGACAAAACCACCTCTCCAAATCCTAGTTCCTCACACTCTCACTGCAAACAACAAGCATTCATCCTTTTCTCTACCAAGAACAACATAACATATCTTACTCTATCTCTCTATGAATCAACCACCAAACATTCAGTCACTTTCTGACTCTCACTAAATAAACAAAACCCTTAAAAGCAGTCCGGAAAGAGGCAGATCGGTTTCATCGGGCGGTGGGAGTCACTTGATCAAAACTTGTGCTGATTGTACGATTGTGAAGTGGTGGTGGTGGTACAGTGGTTGTTGGCGGCAGAGGTAGTGAGATCGACGGCGGAGTAGGAGGGTGTGGAAAGTATCCGGTTGAGATCTCGACGGGGGCCCACCATAATTGGTTTATCGCAAACGGCAAGATCTCGACGTTGAGGACGGGACGTGAGGGGGGCGGCATGGTGCGATGGCCGTCGCCGTTCCTCGACGGGGTGGGGACGAACCCCATACCCCCTAGCCTTATAGTGTTTGTATGTAATGCTGAATTATGGTAATAAATGAGATCTACAGTTTATTCTTAGTGAATATGGTAGTTAATTTATGGCTCATTTGCTACTTTAATAAATGTTATAGTTTTCCTGATTGATTTTCTGTTTTTATTCATTCAATGTTGTTTTGATATGAATATTCTTTTCATGTAGGGGTAAGGTTTTGCGGTTTACTGTGTGGAATGATTATGCTCTGCAGATTAAGGACTTCATTTCTAAAATCCCACCTCATCATGATCATGTGATGGCTGTTATACAACATGGAAAGTGTAAGGAATGGAAAGGTATTTTTGTTACTTTCTGCAAATCATAACTATACTGTTTATTTCTGGCAATATAAAGACAGGTATACATTAAATATCTATATACTTTTCCATGTAGGTGAATATACTGTTCAAAGTGATAAGTTTGCAACACGAATTTTTCTGAATGAAGAAATTGATGAAGTTGATGAGCTAAGGAGGAGGTAATTTCTCAATGTAATTTCTATTGTATATAGATGTTTAAGTCAAATACTTGGTTTCATGTCATTTGTATACTAATTCTAACCATTTGTGGTATGTAAAAGGCATATACTGATGTTTGGACAAGGGAGTGTGTCATGGCCCCCGACCTACCCTGGACGGAATCGAAAGCCGCGAACAGCCTAGTGGTACCGGTGATTATTTTGAAAAAAAATGTTGCAGCGGAAATTTCATCAGGACTGTGAGTTAGGAAAAATATCAGAGTTTAGAAAACACCGGATTTTTATTTATTAAATAGATGGAATAAACCCATGTTTTACAAAGGTAGCTTTAATAAAGATAAATTTGATTACATAAAACAATATTTCTTAATTTGATTTAATTAATAAAATAAACCACTTCTTGAAGCCTTTCAGTGCAGTATCCAATTCTTACTCCAATCTACTGTAATTACCTGAAACATGTTTGAAAAAGGTTTTGTCAGCGGGAAATACTGAGTGAATCATTCATTTTGCTAAAACGACTCGTTTGTTATAATTTACAGTATTAAGAGAGATTACAATGTTTCTGATATCAAACCAACTACCCACGGTACTTTGTCACTCGACCCATTGGCCCTCTCATTGTCCAATGGTGTCTGTGATTATGGTCATATCACCCATTGGCTGCCCCAATGGTGAAGATTATCAAGTAATGTATACAAAACCCCACATACCGGCTGTAATTTGGTGATTTCAAAGACTTAATCCCTGTAATTATAACTTTGAAAATAACTTGGAGTTTTGTAAAACAATTGATAAAAAGAGAATGACTCACATTATAAGCATGCAGATTCATACGGGCAAAGTTTAATCTACAGATATGCCTTGATATATTGCAGATTTATACAGGCAGAGCTTAGCCTATTGATTTAGCCTTGTAACCTAGTGCACACGATTAGGTAAATAACTAATACAGCATTTACGATAACTCACGAGATTAAAACCCTCACAACGAATGACAAAGTGCAATCACTTAAACATCCATCGGATTCACAACGAATGACATAGTATTCCCCGAGTTCGGGTGGTACTCAAACATCCTGTCGGAATCACGACTAATGACAAAGGATAGCGCTTAAACATCCTGTCGGATAGTTTAAATCGATCGGACATTGAATCATAGCAGCGATCGAGTTAATACCCTGTATCGTAGCAGCACCAGCTATACTAATTACTGATTGTGTGTGTTAATTGTAGTAAACAGGTGATATTTCGACGTAGAAAATGAATTTGATCTTCGTTCCAACTCCAGAACTCAAGTCCCAACATCCTCTATTTATAGCTGAATTTTGTCCTGGCTTACGGACCGTAAGCCTTTTATCCCTTACGGTCCGTAAGGGACACGAAATGGTTATAGGTTTGCCGCGTGTGGGTGTAGGCTTGCTGAGTCGACGGTTTCTCGAAATTCAATTTAGACAGCAAGATATATGGATAATCGTCGAGTAGGAAATACCCCCCTGAGTTTTAGGGGCCCTGATCCTGATTCTGATTGTTCTGAAATTTGTAGGGTTTGTGCAGAATCACTTGGGTGTCTCAATTAGGGTTTCCTATTGAATAAAATAATAAAATAAATAGGACTTTTAATGAGGGTTGTTACATTCTCCCCACCTTAATAAAAATCTCGTCCTGAAGATTTGGGCTACGATATTTCTTTTAGAGTTATGTTACATCTTTGTCAATAAGAATAGTATTAGGAAATGATACAGAATCAAGACATCAAATTTTGTGAATATGAGTTGTACAATAAATAGGACTCAATGGTTTAACTGAATTAATTCAAGAAATCGAGGTTAAATGAATGAAATGAAATAATATAAATTCCAAAGTGACTAGGTTCAAGCCAAAAGATATATTATTAATGGATGTGAATGGTTAAATGATATTCAGAAATAATAGAATTTATTGTCAACAGAAAATTTATTTTGATTGTCAACTGATGAAGATTTAAAATTAACAAGCTTGAATAAAATAGAAGTATGAAAAATGATTTGTCAATTATTGAATTATAGAAAAAAAATCAGTGTGTAGACATTTATTGAATTGCAAGGATACACCGAGTTACAATAGAATTTAGTGTATCATTGTCTTAATATATAGTTGTATTAAACACTTTCAAGAATGAGTTAAGTGAAAGAAATAAATGGTTTTAAATGATTCGTATGCTTATGATTAGCCCAAGCTACAAGTTTATATTAACACCGCAAGGTGTCGTAATGATTGAAATAATTCAATAATTATGGTGATCGAACAAATTCACCGTGTAATCAACTGAAAGCTTTTAATGAAGTAGATTTGGATATTCATTTCGAATAGGATTTTTAATTCATGATGATAAGACTAAATAAATATCATAGAATTTTCGATCAGTGATGAAAGAAACTTTTAGAGGTACACGGAATATGATATGAATTTGTGTACTTTATCTTAACACATAATTGCATTAAAATTGTTTAAGAAAAGGAATGAACAAAATTAAATAAATTAAATCCGTACATCAGGTGTGAAAATGAGAATAGCTCAAATTTCAAATTAAAGAAAACCCCACCACAAGGTGTCGTAGCGATCGAAATAATAATAGTGGTGAATGAAATAAGTTTCACCATGCTTTAAATCAAATGAAAGTTCAACGAAGCAAGTTCGAAAACAATTCTAGTAGGATTTTCAATTGAAATTGAAACAATTGAATAATGTTTTTCGATCAAAGACGATAAAGCAATAAAGATTATGAAACACTTGATTGATGACGTAAGAATCATTAAGAGATACACCAAAATGAATTTGTGTATCATTATCTTAGCACAAGATTTGTGTTAAGATTGCTTTTATAGAATAAATCAATAAAGCGGATTCAATATGAATAAATAATTAAATCTGTATATAATGTGTGCAAACGAAAAACATAAATAGTTCCGCATGAAACGATTGATAGTAATTTAGCACAAGTTGCAAGTTTATACCAACATCACAAGGTGTCGTAGTGATTGAAACAAGGAAATAATAGAAGTGATCAAATAAGTATCACTGTTTTCTAAATTTAAGTGAAGGGTTCACAAAGTAAATCTAAATATTTGTTTCCAATAATTTTTATAGGATCTACAACTGAAAATGGAACGAATGAACAGTATTTTTGAGTGAAGAGAAAAGGTAATGAATATCACGAAATGTTCGCTCGATGGTGAAAGAACCATTAAGAGGTACACCGGAATATTTAACACGAATTGGGGTACCATTATCTTAACACACAATTGCATTAAGACTGATAATACATAGATCAAACAAGCGGATTTAATATCAATACACAATAAATAATTAAATAATTAAATCCGAGCATGGTGTGAGCAACGAGATTAGAGCAAGCTTCAAACTTGTGAAAACATCACCACAAGATGATCGTGATCCAAGAAATAATTCAGTGAAGTCGAAGGCCAAACAAGCATGTTATGATTCAAAACAAATGAAGTGCTTGTTGGTATTATTTTGAATATGATAGCTTCAATCCATCATATGGGTTTTTTGAAATGAATATGTAATGCGAGCAAGTTCAAGCAGTTGAACAAAACGAGTTCATGTATCAATAAGAAAGTTCGGACATGGTCACAACAAAACCATGTATACCAAAGAAAATTGAGTTTTTCAAGAGTTTTATTGACTCGATATCAAAGAGTCATCGTTTTGCAATAATGCGGTTCACAGTGCCAAAAATCAAGTATGGCGAAATTAAATTTGAATCGGATGAAACAACAAATTGGAATGAAGCCCTCCAGCGGTCTTCATAAATTAAACAAACCACATGCGCAACAAACAGTGTGGTTTTACCAAGAAATGAAATAGATCAATATTTGTTACTATGAAAAATTCCTCATGGTATGATGACCAGAAGTAGAAATGCAAAAGTCTATTCACAGAGGTCAGAATTTTAACAAAAGAAATTTAAGAAATTTATCTGGAATTTTGGGTGATAACCGTTATTAAGTGATTTTACCAGGGAATGTCAAATAGAATGAAATAGGGGAATTGCAAAGGTATGTGACCCTTTTTACATTGCTAATAACTATAACTCTGATTAGACTATGCACCGATGGTTGTGAAATCTTGTTCCAACTTACCTCAGCGATATTCATATTGTTTGTAGGATCACGTGGCAGAGTGCAGCTTTTTGCTTAGTAGTTCTTCCACTGACGGGATTCATGTCGTGGTACCTAATCATATTTTCCAGAGGTCTTGCCTCGAAAGTCGTGTCCGATATACTTTAACGTCTGTGGACGTATAATTTAAGTTTCATGTATTTTTTTTTTTTTTTTGCATTAGCACAACTTTACATGCTTCTTACTTGCGTTAAGAGTTTATGGTAACGTATTGGAAATTTTTATACTTTTAATGGCGTCCCAATTTAGAGGGTTTCCAGTGTTTATATTGTCGCACGAGTTACGAGACAGATGATCAAACGAAATAATGTTTGATATCGGAAAAGAGATTCCAAATAAAGAAATCTAGACACATATGCTTGTGCTTTATTCCTATTTGGCTTCTGGAATTCCTTATAGATATATATATCTATATAATCATATATTTCACATGCTGTAATATACATACCCTTTATAAGGTCAATGTATTTAACATATTCAAATTTCCAAAAATAAGTCAGATATCAGATCATGATATTATTTAGGGAAATCTTGTCACTTGTTTGACATATTATTTATCCCATCTTATCCGGTTTACGCTGGAGAGGTAACCCTAGTATATCCGGACAAACTGGAGAGTCTTGCTACACCATACCCAGTCCTGCCGGAGAAAATTTTCTATTTCCCGTAAATAGTATCTTTTCAAAAGTGCCTCTTTTATTAGGGCTTTTATCCAGAACGAAGGAAACTTGTATTTCCCGTAACATATCTTATTCTAGCCCAAGTAATATCAATAAGCAAGAACTAATAGCAATTTAAGTGCTACTGCCTGCAATGTTCTAATCGTCATTCTTACGGCATACCAAAATCCCTCATACTTTATTTACACAAGTACTTAGCTTATCTCGAAGCTTATACTAAGGCATCTTTTCTTAAGTTCAAGTCTAAGTACTATCCTGAGTGCTACCAGAAAATTTCAAATTCCTAACTCTTTGATTAAACTTAGGTATTATTACAACACCCAATTGCTTAAACAAGTGGCTTAGCTCTGATACCACCTTCTGTCACGGCCCCCGACCCACCCTGGACGGAATCGAAAGCCGCGAACAGCCCAGTGGTACCGGTGATTGTTTTGAAAAAAAATGTTGCTGGGGAAATTTCATCAGGACCGTGAGTTAGGAAAAATATCAGAGTTTAGAAAACACCGGATTTTTATTTATTAAGTAGATGGAATAAACCCATGTTTTACAAAGGTAGCTTTAATAAAGATAAATTTGATTACATAAAACAATATTTCTTAATTTGATTTAATTAATAAAATAAACCACTTCTTGAAGCCTTTCAGTGCAGTATCCAATTCTTACTCCAATCTACTGTAATTACCTGAAACATGTTTGAAAAAGGTTTTGTCAGCAGGAAATACTGAGTGAATAATTCATTTGGCTAAAACGACTCGTTTGTTATAATTTACAGTATTAAGAGAGATTACAATGTTTCTGATATCAAACCAACTACCCACGGTACTTTGTCACTCGACCCATTGGCCCTCTCATTGTCCAATGGTGTCTATGATTATGGTCATATCACCCATTGGCTGCCCCAATGGTGAAGATTATCAAGTAATGTATAAAAAACCCCACATACCGGCTGTAATTTGGTGATTTCAAAGACTTAATCCCTGTAATTATAACTTTGAAAATAACTTGGAGTTTTGTAAAACAATTGATAAAAAGAGAATGACTCACATTATAAGCATGCAGATTCATACGGGCAAAGTTTAATCTACAGATATGCCTTGATATATTGCAGATTTATACAGGCAGAGCTTAGCCTATTGATTTAGCCTTGTAACCTAGTGCACACGATTAGGTAAATAACTAATACAGCATTTACGATAACTCACGAGATTAAAACCCTCACAACGAATGACAAAGTGCAATCACTTAAACATCCATCGGATTCACAACGAATGACATAGTATTCCCCGAGTTCGGGTGGTACTCAAACATCCTGTCGAAATCACGACTAATGACAAAGGATAGCGCTTAAACATCCTGTCGGATAGTTTAAATCGATCGGACATTGAATCGTAGCAGCGATCGAGTTAATACCCTGTATCGTAGCAGCCCCCGCTATACTAATTAGTGATTGTGTGTGTTAATTGTAGTAAACAGGTGATATTTCGACGTAGAAAATGAATTTGAACGTCGTTCCAACTCCAGAACTCAAGTCCCAACATCCTCTATTTATAGCTGAATTTTGTCCTGGCTTACGGATCGTAAGCCTTTTATCCCTTACGGTCCGTAAGGGACACGAAATGGTCGTAGGTTTGCCGCGTGTGGGTGTAGGCTTGCTGAGTCGACGGTTTCTCAAAATTCAATTTAGACAGCAAGATATATGGATAATCGTCGAGTAGGAAATACCCCCCTGGGTTTTAGGGGCTCTGATCCTGATTCTGAATGTTCTGAAATTTGTAGGGTTTGTGTAGAATCACTTGGGTGTCTCAATTAGGGTTTCCTATTGAATAAAATAATAAAATAAATAGGACTTTTAATGAGGGTTGTTACAGAGTGGTTCTACTTCTCAAACGATACTATCGTCTAAGAGTGTTTTTCCATTACATAAAGAATTTGTAACTGAAGGTGTGAAGAAACATGTTGATGAGATTAGCGAGATAGAAAAGGTTTCACTTCTTTTTATATAGTTTGGTTATTTGTTTGGTTTATCACCTGCATGTTTATACAGGAAGTGTCTTATGTTTTTACAGGAAATGTCTTGTGTTGTGGTTGCGACAATTAACATTGTGAAAGAAGTGTATGGTTGGTTTTATGCTGCCTGTCGTAAGTGTTTCAAGAAGGTGATGGGTAAAAGTGAATACTTGCAGAATGTTGAAAATGTTTCAGATGATATTCTTTGATTGCCTGCGACTTCTTTGGTTTGTATCAAATGTCATACTGAATGTACATCGATCACCACAAAGTAAGAAATGATGATTATTTAGCGTTATATTTATATAAGTAACATTCTAAGACTGATATTTGAATATAGTTTTGCAGTTTACTTTGTTAGTTGTGTATATTTCAGGTTCAAGGTGCAAGTGCGGGTGCAGGATGAGAGTGGTAGTGTTTCTTTTGTTATGTTTGATAGAGATGTTCAGAAGCTTCTTGGATTAGCGGCGAGTGACATAAGAGAGAGGCAGGTTAAGGCCAATGATACTGGATTCCCTCATGAGATTTTTCGATTGGTTGATAAGAAGGCTGCTTTTAAGATTGATGTTTCAGAGTTCAATCTTAAAAATGACTATTGTGTTTATACTGTGCAAAAAACAACTGATGATCCAGTAATAATTGCTAAGTTGGTTGGTGGAGATGGTAATGGTGATGAAAATACTAAAGAGGTAGCATATAAAATTACTCTTTCAATCTATTTATTTTTCTTTTGAGTTTTAAACACTGGATTCTGTACTTTTATATATGATATCATATATTATGATCCTTTAGGTTACTCAAGAGGTAGCTGACGTTAAAGACGTTAACCTTTCAGACTCTTCCCAGGTGTTTGCTGAACGAACTTCAAGGGTGAGTATTTATTTTTAAAGTATGTTTAGTACGTTTAAAAAGAGTTCATTATTTTATTAAATGAGATCAATAGTTGTTTTGTGATCTGTTGGAAGGATGTTGTCTCTGTTACGACCGACTCTTCAGCCGTTGAAGTTGAAAAGGATTCTGGATCAAGTCCCAATGGAAAGCGGATGGCTCAAGATGCTGATGTTGCCAACGTTGGTGAGCTATCCACTAATGTGAGAAGAACCCGGAAGAAGCTGACTAAGGTTAACAATTAGATGCTTATGAAAAATCAATTCTTATGAGAGATAAGTAGAAACCACTTATTTTTGAAGAATCCTTGTGGTTTTTATTTATGTCTGTTAACTGTTGTTTTAACAAACTATGGTTAAAAGTTTGGTTTGTAAGGGCTACGATGATGAATATTATATGTAATTGTCACACCCCCAAAATCCACCATGCGGAGTATCACCGCTTGGAGGCGTGACATTACTAGGATCAAGCCACCAATCATAATGAACAATGTATCTAAAATAGTTAAAGTCCAACCACGCCATATAATTGGTGTTCAAAAACTAGTTAATCAAGTTCAAATTAAACAGCGGAAGCATAAGACGTAAAACCAAAACATAAGTTCAATAAGTTCATAAAGTTTAATTATTTAATATGGAACTCTACAGTCCATCTCCCACAACGACCACTCCTTCTCGTGCAAGCTCCATCTAGATACCTAACGACCTGCAAGGCATGTAACAACGAGTCAACAATAAAGTTGAGCGAGTTCACAATTGGTTGTTTAGTTTTAGAAGTTTGTTTTGAAAACCATAAGTTGTTTCGTAAATCACGAGTTAACCAGTATCTTTGTTATTCCCCAAACCATATCCATAATCAGTGGGGGCTTCCCCATGTGAACCACTAGACCGTTACCATATCGACTACTAACGAAAGTAAGTTGTGCCCTACGTCAATGTCTATCATCATTGACAGTTTGCCATAGTCCATTAGTACACACCCGTCCGACTGGCACAGTGTGAGGTTTGTCAAACCTAATAGCGCTATTAACTAATGACCCGCTCGCCATTGGCTTCGGCGATTAAGTCGAAATAAAATGAGGGACTTAATGATAGAGTTTTGTCTAGTAAGTTTTAAGGTTGTTGTCCTACCCAACGAGGACGAACGTATGTATTCTACCCAAGGAGAATACGCAGGATTAATATTGGCATCCTACCCAAGAAGGATGGCAGTACATATCCTACCCAAGGAGGATATGTAGGTTCCGTTTTAATTCTTTAACCCATTCCCAAACCACCGGGAATCCCATGCCTTGTAGAAAGTGTGAACTCACCTTTGGTTGCTCGGTTTGACTCTCAAAAATAGCTACCAGTCAAGGTCGGTCAATCACGTCCTAGTATGATTACAAGTTAGTCATTTAGTGGTTTCAAATAGAGCACAAAGTTCCTACACGTATATACTACATAACATGCACTCACTTTAATAGTTCACGCCCATATAAGCATTCCACTTTATAGCTACTCAAGAGCAAGCATACGATATTGCACATAATACTTTCATTGACATATAGTATGTTAGATCATCCTCAGATAACATACTCGACCTTTAGACACGCCAATTACTACTTATGTCATTTCAGTTTTAATATCCAAAACTGGGCTTTTTTCGGGCATTTTAATAAAATAGTTAACTTACTCCAAAAATTCCCAACGTTTTACAGAGGGTCTTAAACGATCCAAATATTTTTTGTGTAAAAATCTCGGGATCCAATTCATTACCAATATTTTATAAAAAATCATTTCCCAGACTGCAATCAGATTCGTCACTTTCTGACTGCAGTCCACAGAAAAATTCATTTAAAATTCATCATAAGTCCGATTGACGAAATTCCAGTGGGAGAATTACAATGACATCAGTGTCCATCTACAGTACAAATTTCATGAGCTAATTCTACACAAATTTCAAGTTATGACGAAAAACATAACACACATTTTCTGTAGTAAAAACGCAGCTTTGCTGCTGTACAAAACGACCCTTTAAAAATAGCAAACGAAGTCCAAAAATTATGATTCCAGTGCCATTAGAACCATATTTTGAGATAACACGTTATAGACTCAAGAAAATCAATTTTTCGTTAAGTTATGACTCGGTTACATCCGACTGAAGGCGGCTGTAATAGTTTAACAGCTTCCTGTTTTCAGCTTATGGCGCTCTAACGCAAGTTCTATTTGTTCTGTTAACATGTTTAGTGATCAACAACGACATTTAACATCACTTGCAGAAGGTTACCGTTATTTAACTCAGATTTATCATGTCAGGTACCATCATCAACATCATTATACTAGTAACATTTCATCCTATTTCATCTTTATGTTCAAGATTTATGTTTGTGTTCTTTTAGTGTTCATGTGATTTCATCATGATATAATCTTTAACCACTAACACGTGAAGTAAACAAGAGTTAGCAAGAATCTTACTACTAGCTTCAAGCTAGGGAAGAACTCAAGAACAAAAGATGATGAAGATGGTGTGTAAAAGCAATGTATGAAGTTCCTTCAAGATCTTCAAGCTTCAAGCTCCAAGTATCACCTCCTAGCACTTGAATAAGCTTGAAATGGATGGATATGGTGGTGACAAGGTGGTGATGGTGGCGATTATAGAGGGAGCCGAGAGGGAAAGGAGGGAGTGAGGGAGGTGGTGTGATCTTTGAGAAGATATGAAATGATTTGGGAAGATATTGTGATCTAGGGAGCCACACTTATAATCTCTTGCAATATCTTGGCAAGATACACAAGCAACAAATCTAAATAAAATATTGAACAAAATCTATGAGCGGGGTCCTCATGTGGGCCGTAAATATCAAGAGGGGGAAGGGGTCCATGTGTAATTTCTTTTACCATATAATTAGTTCACCAATCAAATCCAATCTTCCAAGATCTTTTGCAATCTAAATGAATCCAAGGTAGATTATGATGGATATTGTGGGATTTACAAGATTTTTGGTGGGGTCACCCTCCATGTGACCATCCACAAGATGTTGGGGGTGGGGGGGCGGTAAAGTTTAAGTTTCATGGGTAGTTAAGTTAAATGCTTGGATTTCAAGTATAGTGTTTAGGTGTTAAACCTATATGGTGTTATATAGTGTGTAAGGGTGTCCAGTGATAATAACTAGCTCAGAAATAAATAAACAAAGCTTCTAGTAATATTTTGATGTTCCAGGTAATGTCCGGTTGTTCGGTTAGATACCGGTTCATTAAAGTGCTAAGTTGTATCATATAGTGTCTTTTATGTAACTTTTTGTGACACTATTAATTCCCAACACATAGGAAAACATTCAGGACCATTTAGTCAAATTTCTGCACAATCATTAAGCACAATTTAATATTAATTAATCATACGGATACATGTAATTGCGAGGGTTGTCACATTCTCTCCCTGTTAAGAAAATTTCGTCCCGAAATTTAGCACGTGGTTACTGAGGAAGCTAGTTAAGTTGCGTGGTTTACTGGTTTTCCTGGGGTGTCACATCATCTCCCCGTTGGTTTGGAATTTCGTCCCGAAATTCTGCAGTAGCTTCGGCCTCAGTAGTGGTTGCACCTTTCTTAAACAACTAGGGATACTTGAGTTTCATTTGGTATTCTCATTCCCAGGTATACTCTGGGCCACGACGGGAGTTCTAACGAACTCGAACAAGAGGTATTCTGGTATGCTTGAGAACCTTAACATCTTGATCAGTAATCTCTACTGGTTCCTCAACGAATCACAGCTGATCGCCGATAGTGAGCTCTTTGAGAGGAACTATGAGGGTCTCATTTGACAGACACTTCTTCAGATTCGACACATGGAATACGTTGTGGACTCCGCTGAGTTCTGACGGTAGATTCAACTTGTAAGCGACTTTGCCAATTTTCTCAATGATTTAGAATGGTCCGAGATAACGCGGATTGAGTTTGCCTCGTTTGCGAAAACGAACTACACCTTTCCAAGGTCAGACTTTGAGTAGCACCCGATCCCCAACCTGGAACTCGAGTGGTTTCCTGCGCTTATCAGCGTAGCTTTTCTACCGGTCACGAGCTACCGCCATTCGTTGTCGTATCTGAGCAAAACTCTCAGTTGTGTCTACCACAAGTTCTGGGCCTGTGATTTGACTGTCGCCAACCTCTGCCCAACAAAGAGGTGATCGGCACTTCCGTCCATACAATGCTTCGAACGGAGCAGCCTGTATACTGGTGTGGTAGCTGTTATTATATGTAAACTCCACTAACGGGAGGTGTTTTTCCCAGCCATTACCAAAATCGATTAAACATGCCCTAAGCATGTCTTCAAGGGTTTGGATGGTGCGTTCAGAATGCCCATCCGTCTGTGGATGATATGCCGTGCTCATGTCTAATCGAGAGCCAAAGGACTTGTGCATAGCTTGCCACAATTCAGATGTAAAACGTGAGTCACGATCAGAAATGATGGAGGTTGGCACTTCGTGCCTTGATACTACTTCCTTTAGGTAGACGTCCGCTAGAGTAGAAAACTTATCCGTTTCCTTAATAGCCAGAAAATGTGCAGACTTGGTCAATCGATCCACAATCACCCAAATAGTGTCATTTCCGCGTTGAGATTTAGGCAGACCGGTAACGAAATCCATGGAAATTTGTTCCCATTTCCATTTAGGTATCTCTGGTTGTTGGAGTAAGCCTGATGGTTTATGGTATTCGACCTTGACCCTAGCACAAGTCAAGCATTTACTGACGTAGGTTGCTATGTTGGCTTTCATACTAGGCCACCAATACGTAGTCTTGAGATCGTGGTACATCTTATCCGAACCAGGATGTACTGAGTAACGAGACTTGTGCGCTTCATCCATCACAAGTCCGCGCAAGTTTCCGTAAAGTGGCACCCAGATGCGCCCGTTTACATAGTAGGCGCCATCTTCCTTTTTTTCAAACCGTTTTCTTGATCCGCGTAGGGACTCCGCCCTGATGTTCTCTGCTTTCAATGCTTCAACCTGAGCATCTCGTATCTGAGCAGGAAGACTAGATTGGATGGTAAGTTGTAATGCTCGCACACGTTTAGGTATAGTATCCTTTCGACTGAGGGCGTCGGCCACAACATTGGCTTTGCCCGGATGGTACTTGTCGCACATTCGTAATCATTCAAGAGCTCGACCCATCAACGTTGTCGCATGTTTAGCTCCTTTTGCATGAAGATATGCTCGAGACTCCTGTGATCGATGTAAATGGTGCACTTGGTACCGTACAGGTAATGTCTCCATATCTTAAGGGCGAAAACAACTGCTCCCAATTCCAAGTCGTGCGTAGTGTAGTTCCTTTCGTGAACTTTAAGTTGGCGCGATGCGTAGGCAATGACCTTGTCACGTTGCATCAACACGCAACCAAGTCCTTGGATGGAAGCGTCGCAATAAACCACAAAATCATCTGTGCCTTCAGGCAATGAGAGGATAGGCGTGCTACAAAGTCTATCTTTTAAGTGCTGAAATGCGGACTCCTGTGCATCACCCCAACGATAGGTGACACCCTTCTGAGTCAGTGAAGTGAGAGGTTGCGCAATCTTTGAGAAATCCTTGATCAACGTTCTGTAGTATCCTGCCAAACCCAAGAATTGGCAGATTTCTGTTGGTGTACGGGGTGCAGGCCAGTTCTTGATCGAGTCAACCTTGGATGGATCCACATGAATCCCATCCCTGTTTACCACGTGGCCTAGAAAGTGGACTTCGCGTAGCCAGAAGTCACATTTCGAAAATTTGGCATACAACTGCTCTGTTCGAAGAAGTTCCAAAATAAGCCTCAGGTGTTGCTCGTGTTCTTCCTGACTCTTCGAATAGATCAGGATATCGTCGATAAAAACTATGACAAACTTATCCAGGTAAGGTTTACACACTCGATTCATGAGATCCATGAAGACCACAGGGGCATTCGTCAATCCGAAAGGCATAAGCAGAAACTCGTAATGCCCATAACGAGTCCTGAATGCTGTTTTAGAGATATCCTCGTCTCGGACGAGCAGTTGATGGTAACCTGACCTCAGGTCAATCTTGGAATAGAAACTTGACCCTTGCAGCTGGTTAAATAAGTCATCAATGCGTGGAAGAGGATAACGATTCTTCACGGTCACCTTGTTGAGTTCGCGGTAGTCAATACACATTCTGAAGGTACCGTCTTTCTTCTTCACAAATAACACTGGAGCTCCCCAGGGCGAAGAGCTAGGGCGAATAAAACCCTTGTCCAAGAGCTCTTGTAGCTACGAGGACAGTTCTTCAAGTTCTGATGGAGCTAAACGATAAGGTGCACGATCTATTGGCGCTGCTCCAAGAGCTAGCTCGATTTGAAACTCGACTTGACAATGAGGCGGAAGACCAGGTAATTCCTCAGGAAAATCACGTACAATAGGTATGTCTTCTATCTTCTTTTCCTTCGAGGTTGTATCAGAAATGAAGGCTAGAATGGCAGTGTGGCCCTTTCGCAACCACTTCTGGGCCTTAAGGAAAAAGATGATGCCCACAATAGCACCACTCTTGTCGCCACGAATCACGAGGGGTTCTTCACCAGAACGAGGGATGCGGACAATCTTCTCGTTGCAAAGAATTTCCGCTTGCTGATGAGATAACCAATCCATCCTAATAACAACGTCGAAACTACGAAGTACGATAGGAATACTTTCGATAGAGAAGGTCTGACCCGTGAGAACAAGGTTACAACCCTTAACTATGTGTGTGGCCTTGAGACTTTTACCGTTTGCTAGCTCTACTGTGTGTTTGGGGTTCAAAAGGGTTGGAGTGCGCTTAAGCATTTGACTAACTTTTAAGGACACATAACTAGTATCGGCACCCGAATCGAATAAAACAGTAACATAAAAGTTATCCAGTAGAAACTTCCCTATCACAACGTTGGGATCATTCCTAGCATCACCCTGTCCAATCACGAAGGCACGACCTCGGGCGCCATTGCCATTATTGTTACCCCCGTTGTTGCCTCCATTGTTGCCCCCATTGTTGTTCCCATTTCCTTCGTTGTTGTTATTCTGATTTCGGTTCAGCTGAGGACAGTTCCTCTTAAAGTGGCCTTTAGTACCACACAGAAAGCATCCTTTATTGCCCTGCTGTTGCTGCTGCTGGTGGTTCTGTGGAGTTTGTTGTTGTTGTTGGCGATTCTGATTTGCTGGTTGTACGCCCCTGCAATCCTTTGCTTTATGACCAAACTTGTTACACCTCAGACAACGACCCTTGTGGCACTGCCCGCTATGATGCTTGTTGCACCGGTTGCACTTGGGGTGGTTCCCTCGGTATCCACCCTATCCTTTGTCACACCCCCAAAATCCACACGGAGTACCACCGCTTGGAGGCGTGACATGACTAGGATCAAGCCACCAATCATATCGAACATAGTATCTAATATTAAAAGTAGTTAATGTAATTCATCACGACATGATTGATGTTCAACTAAACGTAAATTAAGTAGCGGAAGCATAATATGAAAACCCAAAGTAAAGTTATAAGTTCAATTGTTTATCATAACGTCTACGATCCGTATCCCACAACGACCTGCTCCTCCTTGTGCAAGCTCCATAAGTACCTAAGGTCCTGCAAGGCATGCAGCAGAGAGTCAACAACTAGTTGAGCGCGTTCACAGTTAATAGTTCAGTAATAGTATAGTGTGAGTAGTAGTATGTTCGTTCGTTATGTCATGTATCGTATTAGTTTCCATCGCGGCCTCCCAGGCAGGTATACGAAGATATTAGGGGATGTTTTTCCCAAGTATTCTAGACTAGGTTTATTTGTATCGCGGCCTCCCAGGCAGGTGTGCGAAGATTAGTAATTTTAGTTCGCGGCCTTCCTATGGCAGGTGTGCGAAGTCAGTCATAATATCGCGGCCAACCCTTGGCAGGTGTGCGAAGATCAGTTCAATAAGTGTTACTAGTCTAGCCGTATCTTGTCGTTAGGTTCTATCATCTGAGTATATACGATAAGTCATCCAATTCCATTCCCACCCGGGAACCCCATGCCTTGGCTGTGTGAACTCACTTTGGTTTGCTCGGCAGATACACAAAAGGTTCTTGAACTAAGGGTGGTCAACCACGGCCTAACAGGGTTACCACACAAGTCAGGTTTTGACTAAAGTAATGCACGTATGTAACACAGCAAGTTAATACGTTATACGCACGTAGATCATGGCAAGCACAGAATTTCATATTAACAGTCAACGCATAACACTCTTAACTTGTGCGACTCGGATGGTTGGGCCGTTGAGCTTGTGCGCCCCAACCATATTGTGCGATATAAATGTCTAAGCCCAAATAATACCCGGCCCAACATATAAGCAAATAGTCCAAACATGTACGTAAATGGTCCATCTTGTGCTATCCATGTATCATGTACGACCAGTCTTATTACCCAGCCCAAAATACAACATACGGCCCAAAAACAATTAAACAAACAATCATGTGCGGTCCAGTTAGCCTTGTGCGACTATAGACAACTTGTGCGATTGGAGTCTTGTGCGACTAGATCATCAAAGAACCGATCTTGTGCGATTTTAACGACTTGTGCGATCAGAACTTATGTGTTCTGATCTTGTGCGATTGTTGTTGTGCGATCGGTTTCATAGCGTCGTGATTTAAGGAAATTAGTTACACATTCCACAAACAAATCAATCAATCAAGCAGTTACCAATTTAATCTCATCACTAACATAAATCTGATCAATTTAATTTGTCATTTTGCAAGTCTTTTTCATATCAATCATGCTTAGCATGACTATTAAGAAAACAAATTTGTTACTTCTTTTGATCCCTGTGAATTCCCAAATCTAATAAAATCATAACAACAGTTACCCATATTTTCATGTTTCTAATTGAATCAATTTAGGGCATTCATGCCATCATCATCCATCATCATTGAATCATACGTTCATTAGTAATATTCAAACAATTACCAGTGGGCCACATCACTGACTAGCACCCACACTTTCAGATAAATTCAAGCAATGGCCAAATTAATTTAGGACACCAATCTCGATCATTATTATAATACTTCCACTAATTCGCAACCTAGTTCTAGAACCGAACCACCACCGTTTGTATAATAATTTGTACGAACACCTTTTTGTCAAAAGTTTTCATATACAACCCTAGTTCCTCACGCCAGATCATGACCGTCACATCTGACAGTTTAAAATCATTGTTGTTCATCAATAATTTATTAACATGAAACTTTAATTACCATATATCATGCAAGAACAGTTTAACATACGTCACATTTAACACAAACGAACACATGCTTCGTGTATTAATTAATACTAAATTGGCTAAAGTGAAACACTAACCAGGATAAATAATGGAATTATGGTCGCCTGAAACAAGGAACTTCGAGGTAAGAGTAGGAGGTTGTCGTCGACTTCAAAGGAGGGTGAGAGAGGTTAGGGTTTGGTTATCTTTGTGTGTTTTAATAGTTATGGGAAACTAATCCTCCAAATGGGATATATGTACGTATAATAGGGAATGGGCCAAACCCATCCTTGAGTTCTATTTGGGCTGAGAACAGTTGTGCACAGGGTGAAGATGTGCCATCGAGAGTGGTGCGACCCAAAGGGTTCATACGATCGGGTTCCTATCGTGCGACCAAGCATACATACACTTATTACACACAAATAACACATAACACGATATAACGTAATATTTCATTAGCATGTCACCTAAACACATAATATTCATACTGGTTATATCATAGCACAACTGAAGGTCCTAAAATTCGGGTTGTCACATCATCCCCAACTTAAAAGAAATTTCGTCCCGAAATTTGGTACGTACTCACTGAGGAAGCTAGGTAAGTTGTATCGTTTACTGGTTTTCCTGGGGTGTCACATCCTCCCCCGTTGATCTGGAATTTCGTCCCGAAATTCCGTGGTAGCTTCTGCCTTAGTAGTGGTTGTACTGTTCGCGAACAATTGGGGGTACTTTTCTTTCATCTGATCTTCGAGTTCCCAGGTGAACTCTGGGCCACGACGGGAGTTCCAACGAACTCGAACATGAGGGATTCTCTTGTGCTTGAGGACCTTAACATCCCGGTCCGTGATTTCAACTGGTTCCTCGACGAAGTGCAACTGTTCGTCGATAGTGAGCTCTTTCAAGGGAATTATGAGGGTCTCATCTGACAGACATTTCTTCAGATTCGACACGTGGAAAACGTTGTGAACTGCCCCGAGTTCAGCTGGTAAGTTCAGTCTGTAGGCTACTGTGCCTATGCTTTCTGCGATTTCGAACGGTCCGACATACCGCGGATTGAGTTTGCCCCGTTTCCCAAAACGAACCACACCCTTCCAGGGTGATACTTTAAGTAAAACCCGGTCCCCGACCTGAAATTCCAATGGCTTCCTACGCTTATCCGCGTAGCTTTTCTGACGGTCGCGAGCTGCCGCCATGCGTTGTCGTATTTGTGCAATCTTTTCCGTGGTGTCGACTATAAGTTCTGGACCCGTGATCTGACTATACCCCACCTCTGCCCAACAGAGAGGTGACCGGCATTTACGCCCGTACAATGCCTCGAATGGAGCGGCTTGTATGCTGGTGTGGTAATTGTTATTGTACGAAAACTCCACTAAAGGGAGATGTTTTTCCCAGCTGTTGCCGAAATCAATAACACATGCCCGAAGCATATCTTCTAGAGTTTGAATCGTGCGCTCAGACTGTCCATCCGTCTGAGGGTGATAAGCCGTGCTCATATCTAACCGAGAGCCAAAAGCTTTGTGCATCGCTTGCCATAGATCTGACGTGAATCGTGCATCGTGATCCGAAATGATAGAGGTGGGCACCCCGTGCCTTGAGACTACTTCTTTCAAGTATATGTCTGCTAGTGTGGAAAACTTGTCTGTTTCTTTGATATCCAAGAAATGAGCAGACTTGGTGAGTCGATCCACGATCACCCAAATAGTATCGTTCCCGCGCTGGGATCTAGGTAGGCTTGTAACAAAATCCATGGAAATTTCCTCCCATTTCCGTTGTGGTATCTTTGGTTGCTGAAGTAAGCCTGCTGGTTTCTGATACTCTGCCTTGACTTTTGCACAAGCCAAGCATTTGCTGACATAGGTAGCGATGTGGGCCTTCATGCTAGGCCACCAATAAGTAGTTCTGATGTCGTGGTACATTTTATCCGACCCTGGATGTACCGAGTAGCGATATTTGTGAGCTTCGTCCACTACAAGCTCGCGTAAGTCTCCATAAAGTGGGACTCAAATACGCCCTGTTACATAGTAGGCACCGTCTTCCTTTTGTTCTAATCGTTGCCTCGAGCCGCGTAAGGCTTCAGCCCTGACGTTTTCTGGTTTCGATGCTTCTACCTGAGCGTTTTGTATCTGTGCAGGAAGACTAGACTGAATAGTGAGCTGCAATGCTCGCACGCGCTTAGGTGTAGTGTCTTTCCGACTGAGGGCGTCAGCCACAACATTGGCTTTGCCTGGATGGTACTTAATAGCGCATTCGTAATCGTTAAGTAGTTCAACCCATCGACGTTGACGCATGTTTAATTCCTTCTGTCTGAAGATATGCTCGAGACTCATGTGATCGGTGTAAATAGTGCACTTGGTACCGTACAGGTAGTGTCGCCATATCTTGAGTGCAAAAACAACAGCTCCCAGCCCTAAATCGTGCGTCGTGTAGTTCCGTTCGTGAACCTTGAGTTGGCGTGAAGCGTAAGCAATGACCTTGTCGCGCTGCATTAACACACATCCAAGACCCTGGATGGATGCATCACAATAGACCATAAAATCGTCCGTGCCCTCTGGCAATGAGAGGATAGGTGCACTGCAAAGTCTATCCTTTAAGTGCTGAAAAGCAGTTTCCTGGGTGTTACCCCAACGGTAGGTGACACCCTTCTGTGTCAGTAGTGTAAGCGGCTGTGTAATCTTCGAAAAGTCCTTGATAAACCGTCTGTAGTATCCCGCCAAACCCAAGAATTGGCGTATTTACATTGGCGTACGCGGTGCAGGCCAGTTCCTGATCGAATCTACCTTGGATGGATCAACATGGATCCCATCCTCGTTTACTACGTGGCCTAGAAAGTGGACTTCACGAAGCCAGAAGTCACATTTCGAAAACTTGGTGTACAGCTGTTCCTTTCGTAGGAGTTCCAAAATAAATCGTAAGTGCTGCTCGTGTTCCTCCTGACTCTTGGAGTAGATCAGGATGTCGTCAATAAAAACTATCACGAATTTGTCCAGGTAGGGTTTGCACACCCTGTTCATAAGGTCCATAAATACGGCAGGCGCGTTCGTTAACCCGAACGGCATGACAAGAAACTCGTAGTGGCCGTATCGAGTTCTAAATGCTGTCTTGGAGACGTCCTCCTCTCGGACTCTCAGCTGATGGTAACCTGACCTTAAGTCTATCTTGGAATAGTAACACGACCCTTGCAACTGGTCGAATGAGTCGTCTATACGTGGAAGAGGATAACGGTCCTTCACCGTCACCTTGTTGAGTTCCCGGTAGTCTATGCACATCTCGAAGCTTCCCAAGACTATGGGAATAAGAGTGTTGGCTGCTGCTACAACCCCTGACTACATGCGTGGCTTCTAGACTCTTACCATTAGCTAATTCTACTACATGTTTGGTGGTTAAGAGTGTTGGCTGCTGCTGTTGGTTCTGTGGAGCTGGTAGTTGCGGTTGCTGGTTTCGATTCGCAGGCCGTGGGCTCCTACAGTCTTTGGCCTCGTGCCCCATCTTGAGACCCCTTTGGCAACGACCCTTGTTGCACTGGCTGCTGTGGTGTCTGTTGCAGTTGTGACACTTGGGGTGAAATCCTTGATATCTTCTCTGTCCACGACTACTAGAAGACTGCTGACTAGGACTCTGGTAGTGGTCAGTCTTCTGTTGCTGAGCTTGCGACTGAACTGTTGCTGAACCTTTGCTAGAATACCCATCCCACTTTCTTTTGTTGTCACTGGGAGTAGTAGGAGTAGCGGCTGATGTGGTAGCACTGATGCGTTTGGGCAACTTGTTCTGATCCACTGCTTGATCGGTGAGTCGGTGAGCAAGACGCTGAATGTCTTGGATATTGTTGAGGTTAGCCGACGTCACGTGGCTCTGAATCTCTGGCGCAAGCCCCTTGAGATACAACTCAATGCGTTTAACTGGAGGATCCACCATTGTTGGACATAAGATGGCCAGTTCATTTGACCGTTTCGTGTAAGCCTCTATCTCTGACCCCGTCATCTTCAAGTGGTATAACTCATTCTCCAGCTTGTGGATGTCGTCTCGCGTGCAGTAGTCACGCTTAATCAATTCCTTGAAATCCTCCCAAGGTGTGGCGTTAGCAGCTGCCAACCCTAGGATCTGTACTTGCGTGTTCCACCAGGTGAGCGCAATCCCTTCCAACGTGCCAGTGGCATACTTGACCCTGCGAGCCTCAGGGCATTCGCACATCTCAAATACTGACTCTAGCTTCTCAAACCAATGGAGGAGTCCCACTGCCCCCTCGGTGCCAGTAAATGAGCTTGGACGACAGTCCATGAAGTTCTTGAAGGTGCAGACAGGTTGCTGCGCGTGTTGACCTATTGTGTACGAATAGGACAAAGTTTAATTACAAGGGCTAGTTTAGGAGTGTAGGATCTAAAGATCCTAGTGTGTGCTATAACCACAGGATATACCTCCTGCTTGTGCGGCTGCAAGTGCCGCAGCAACTTGAGCTTGAACGAGAGCCTCTAGCTGGGCTTGAGTCATGTTAATTCGTCCAGACATGATCTTCATTGTAAAAGTAGCGTAAGTGAGAATGGTTCGCGAGTAGGGCGATGACAGAAAAGCGTAAGCACGTAGGTATTCTCATGTAATAAAGTCATGTGTATCTAAGCGTAATACGAGCAAAGTTCTATACGTTTCTAGCAAGCAGGTAATAAACATAAACCTTATTACCTAGGATGTCGAGTCTTGCACGTGGAGCGAAGCGTCGTTGTGGATCGTTGAGAGCACTGTACTGGTTATAGTCTGGTTTTAATAAAACGTTTTCCCATATTAAAACCAAGTTCTCTATAACCAATGGCTCTGATACCAATCTGTCACACCCCCAAAATCCACACGCGGAGTACCACCGCTTGGAGGCGTGACATGACCAGGATCAAGCCACCAATCATATCGAACATAGTATCCAATATTAAAAGTAGTTAATGTAATTCATCACGACATGATTGATGTTCAACTAAACGTAAATTAAGTAGCGGAAGCATAATATGAAAACCCAAAGTAAATTTATAAGTTCAATTGTTTATCATAACGTCTACGATCCGTATCCCACAACGACCTGCTCCTCCTTGTGCAAGCTCCATAAGTACCTAAGGTCCTGCAAGGCATGCAGCAGAGAGTCAACAACTAGTTGAGCGAGTTCACAGTTAATAGTTCAGTAATAGTATAGTGTGAGTAGTAGTATGTTCGTTCGTTATGTCATGTATCGTATTAGTTTCCATCACGGCCTCCCAGGCAGGTATACGAAGATATTAGGGGATGTTTTTCCCAAGTATTCTAGACTAGGTTTATTTGTATCGCGGCCTCCCAGGCAGATGTGCGAAGATAAGTAATTTTAGTTCGCGGCCTTCCTATGGCAGGTGTGCGAAGTCAGTCATAATATCGCGGCCAACCCTTGGCAGGTGTGCAAAGATCAGTTCAATAAGTGTTACTAGTCTAGCTGTATCTTGTCGTTAGGTTCTATCATCTGAGTATATACGATAAGTCATCCAATCCCATTCCCACCCGGGAACCCCATGCCTTGGCTGTGTGAACTCACTTTGGTTTGCTCGGCAGATACACAAAAGGTTCTTGAACTAAGGGTGGTCAACCACGGCCTAACAGGGTTACCACACAAGTCAGGTTTTGACTAAAGTAATGCACGTATGTAACACAGCAAGTTAATACGTTATACGCACGTAGATCATGGCAAGCACAGAATTTCATATTAACAGTCAAAGCATAACACTCTTAACTTGTGCGACTCGGATGGTTGGGCCGTTGAGCTTGTGCGCCCCAACCATATTGTGCGATATAAATCTCTAAGCCCAAATAATACCCGGCCCAACATATAAGCAAATAGTCCAAACATGTACGTAAATGGTCCATCTTGTGCTATCCATGTATCATGTATGACCAGTCTTATTACCCAGCCCAAAATACAACATACGGCCCAAAAACAATTAAACAAACAATCATGTGCGGTCCAGTTAGCCTTGTGCGACTATAGACAACTTGTGCGATTGGAGTCTTGTGCGACTAGATCATCAAAGAACCGATCTTGTGCGATTTTAACAACTTGTGCGATCAGAACTTATGTGTTCTGATCTTGTGCGATTGTGGTTGTGCGATCGGTTTCATACCGTCGTGATTTAAGGAAATTAGTTACACATTCCACAAACAAATCAATCAATCAAGCAGTTACCAATTTAATCTCATCACTAACATAAATCTGATCAATTTAATTTGTCATTTTGCAAGTCTTTTTCATATCAATCATGCTTAGCATGACTATTAAGAAAACAAATTTGTTACTTCTTTTGATCCCTGTGAATTCCCAAATCTAATAAAATCATAACAACCGTTACCCATATTTTCATGTTTCTAATTGAATCAATTTAGGGCATTCATGCCATCATCATCCATCATCATTGAATCATACGTTCATTAGTAATATTCAAACAATTACCAGTGGGCCACATCACTGACTAGCACCCACACTTTTAGATAAATTCAAGCAATGGCCAAATTAATTTAGGACACCAATCTCGATCATTATTATAATACTTCCACTAATTCGCAACCTAGTTCTAGAACCGAATCACCACCGTTTGTATAATAATTTGTACGAACATCTTTTTGTCAAAAGTTTTCATATACAACCCTAGTTCCTCACGCCAGATCATGACCGTCACATCTGACAGTTTAAAATCATTGTTGTTCATCAATAATTTATTAACATGAAACTTTAATTACCATATATCATGCAAGAACAGTTTAACATACGTCACATTTAACACAAACGAACACATGCTTCATGTATTAATTAATACTAAATTGGCTAAAGTGAAACACTAACCAGGATAAATAATGGAATTATGGTCGCCTGAAACAAGGAACTTCGAGGTAAGAGTAGGAGGTTGCCGTCGACTTCAAAGGAGGGTGAGAGAGGTTAGGGTTTGGTTATCTTTGTGTGTTTTAATAGTTATGGGAAACTAATCCCCCAAATGGGATATATGTACGTATAATAGGGAATGGGCCAAACCCATCCTTGAGTTCTATTTGGGCTGAGAACAATTGTGCACAGGGTGAAGATGTGCCATCGAGAGTGGTGCGACCCAAAGGGTTCATACGATCGGGTTCCTATCGTGCGACCAAGCATACATACACTTATTACACACAAATAACACATAACACGATATAACGTAATATTTCATTAGCATGTCACCTAAACACATAATATTCATACTGGTTATATCATAGCACAACTGAAGGTCCTAAAATTCGGGTTGTCACATCATCCCCAACTTAAAAGAAATTTCGTCCCGAAATTTGGTACGTACTCACTGAGGAAGCTAGGTAAGTTGTATCGTTTACTGGTTTTCTTGGGGTGTCACATCCTTGACCACCAGAAGATTGCTGACTAGGACTCTGGTAGTCATCAGTTCTTCGCTGCTGGGACTGAGACTGAACTGAAGTAGAACCCTTGCCCGAATTTCCATCCCACTTGTGCTTGTTATCACTGGGAGCATCAATGGTAGTGGCGCTAATACGCTTAGGCAATTTGTTCTACTCAACTGCCTGATCAGTGAGACGATGAGCCAACTGGATGATTTGTTGAATGGTTCCAAGATTAGCTGAGGTCACGTGGCTCTGAATTTCTGGCACTAAACCCTTAAGGCACAGCTCGATACGCTTGATAGGAGGATCCACCATAGTAGGACACAAGATAGCTAATTCATTCGATCTCTTTGTGTATGCCTCGATTTCGGACCCCGTCATCTTCAAATTGAAAAGTTCCACCTCTAGCTTGTGGATGTCGTCACGACTACAGTACTCTTATTTGATCAACTCTTTGAAGTCATTCCATGGGGTGGCATTAGCAACCGCCAGCCCTAGCAGTTGGACCTGTGCTTTCCACCAGGTTAACGCAGCACCTTCAAGTGTTCCAGTAGTAAATTTCACCCTACGATCTTCAGGGCATTCACACATCTCAAAAACAGACTCAATCTTCTCGAACCAGTGAAGAAGACCTACAGCTCCTTCTGTCCTGCTGAAGGTACTGGGTCGGCAATCCATGAATGTTTTGAACGTGCACACAGGAGGTTGTGCGGGTTGACCTGCCGTGAGAGTAAGGAAGGACAAAGTTTATCACAAGGGTTGGTTTATGAGAGTAGGATCTAAACATCCTAGGATAGGTCGAAATAGTAGGTTATACCTCCTACTGGAGCCGCTGCGAGTGCCTCAGCAACTTGTTCATTGATCAAAGCCGTCAACTGGGCTTGAGTTAGGTTGATACCACCACGTCCTCTGCGTCTGCTCATGATCTTTACAACGAAGCAACATGAGTGAGAAAAGTGTCGCGAAAGTGCGTAAGCGTGGGACGACAGAAGAGAGTAAGCACACAAGGCTCAAATAGCAGTTATCACGTTAACTAATGTACTATGTGAACTATCAAACAGACAATGTAAACATAATTCGTACCACCTATTGTGTCGAGTCTTGCACGTGGAGCGAAGCGCCGTTGTGGATCGTTGAACACTGTACAGGTTATAGTCTGGTTTTATTAAAAAGCCTTTCCCCCTTTTTAAAACCAAGTTCACTATAACCAATGGCTCTGATACCAATCTGTCACACCCCCAAAATCCACCATGCGGAGTATCACCGCTTGGAGGCGTTAGATGACCAGGATCAAGCCACCAATCATATTGAACAATGTATCTAAAATAGTTAAAGTCCAACCACGCCATATAATTGGTGTTCAAAAACTAGTTAATCAAGTTCAAATTAAACAGCGGAAGCATAAGACGTAAAACCAAAACATAAGTTCAATAAGTTCATAAAGTTTAATTATTTCATATGGAACTCTACAGTCCATGTCCCACAACGACCACTCCTTCTCGTGCAAGCTCCATCTAGATACCTAACAACCTGCAAGGCATGTAACAACGAGTCAACAATAAAGTTGAGCGAGTTCACAATTGGTTGTTTAGTTTTAGAAGTTTGTTTTGGAAACCGTAAGTTGTTTCATAAATCACGAGTTAACCAGTATCTTTGTTATTCCCCAAACCATATCCATAATCAGTGGGGGCTTCCCCATGTGAACCACTAGACCGTTACCATATCGACTACTAACGAAAGTAAGTTGTGCCCTACGTCAATGTCTATTATCATTGACAGTTTGCCATAGTCCATTAGTACACGCCCGTCCGACAAGCATGGTGTGAGGTTTGTCAAACCTAACAGCGCTATTAACTAATGACCCGCTCGCCATCGGCTTCGGTGATTAAGTCGATATAAAATGAGGGACTTAATGACAGAGTTTTGTCTAGTAAGTTTTAAGATTGTTGTCCTACCCAAGGAGGACGAACGTACGTATTCTACCCAAGGAGAATACGCAGGAATAATATTGGCATCCTACCTGAAGAAACACTAGATAAATGGTCGGAACCGAGATATCTAGGGGGTTTGAATCCGCATAAAAGGTTAGTTTCCACCCGACTGATTCAGATCCGATTGACCTTCTTCTCCGATGACTCTGCAAAAAAGAGCACCGTTAGCCTCGCCAAGGGGAGAAAGGGGGTTCTCTCCTTGACCCGACTCTGGTGTGAGAATAAGTATTGGTAGTGAAGAAGAAGATGATGTATTTAGTAAGTGTGTGTCACTTGTTTCATACCTGGGTTTTATCTCTTATTTATAGCCGGGAGTCATTTGGGCGGGAAAACCTGTTAGTGAAAAGTTAACGGAAGATGCTAACCCCGTAAGCGGTTACATTTCCTTCCGTTAAGCTTTCTGATTTGACGTGAGAGCACACGGATTGTGACTTAGATCGAAGGCTGGGAATCTGCCACGTGTAAAGTGATCAAGTGGAGATTTCTCTTTATTCTCATGCTTCCGTTGTGATTCCAGGGACGCATGAGATGGTGACACGTGTCCATTCGGTTGTAACCGTCTTGGTGGTGCACGATTGTATTCCTTCTAGAAGATTACTGCTGTAATCTGGTGTGTCACCTTATCGTGTGGAGACAGGTGGATAGTTAATTCCCAAGTCCGGGTAAATAATATCCAAGTCCGGATATAAAGGCGGGAGTATTTATCTCAGGATTTTCATCCTTTATTTATGGGAGAAAGCGCAAAGGTTTATGAGTTCCTTTGGGCGCGCAAGTGTTGACAGTTTGACTGCTCTTTAGATCTTTGTTTGTAAGACCAGTGCGCGGCCGCGCAAGGTATAAGGTTTGATCCGTAAGGTTTTGGTATGGTTCCCATCGCCTTTTATGGGGTTTTTGGGACCTTACCCCTTCAAGTCCTCCCAGTCTAGTGTTGTACTTATGCAAGTAAGTGGAGCACTGGACTTTTAAGAGGGAAATGCTTTTTGTTACGAAAAATGAAGAATCTTCGATGAGAAGATTTATTTGTGTTAAAGAAATTTGTTCTTTGAAAGTCATGCCATGACGTATAATGACGTCAGTTGGCAGGGAAGGTGGTATTTGCAAAAATTTGCCTGCTTTTATTGGGATGTGTAACGGCATTTGTCAGATTTATTTAATGGAGATATGACTCCAGTTCCTGCAGCGCCGTTTGGATGTGATATTTTTCTGACAGTTAATCATGATGGTTTAAGCATCCTTGAAGTTGAGTTCCCTTATATATGTGCACATTTAAGATGCTTTGCTTTTAGCTTTTTCTGGTAAAGAAGATGAAACGTTCTTACTATACTCGTTGCTTGTTGGATACTTTTAGGGTTTATGAGGCTGCTGAAGGTCTCGTGCTTCTTTCTCGTTCATCGCCTCTAATTGTTACCAGAAAGGATCCGATCGAACCTGTTTCCCCGGCGACGGTTGGTTCCAACTGTAAGCTTCTCCAGCACAAGGTTGTTGTTGATGGTGGTACTGTGCTAGATGCTGATGGCTTAATAGCTCGCTTTCCACTGCTCCAGAAGGGAGGGTGCCGGCTGGTATATCAACGCCGGAGAACTCGTCGGTGTGGGCAGATGTCTGTTGATGATGATTCTGATGCTGGTTAGGTGTTTGACTTTTAGGACTTTCTTTCAACCTTTTTTGTAAATCTGAACGATTTTTTGGCATTGTTCGATGTGCCCATAGGATGCTGGGGAGTTCGTCAACCCATCCTCTGCGCGTTGTTCCAAGTCTCGCTTTTATGCCGTCAACGATCTGTTTGTTTATACTTTCTACTTGTTCGTTCGCTTGTGGATGCGCGACGGAGGCGAAATTATGCTCGATCTTCATTTCTTTGAACCATTTTTGAAGATCTTCTGAGGCGAAATTTGTGCCATTGTTCGAGATGATGCGCAATGGTAATCCAAACCTGCAAATGATATGTTCCCATATAAATTTGCGGATTACCATTGATGTGGTTGAGGCGAGAGCTTTGGCTTCTACCCATTTGGTGAAGTAATCGACCGCAACGATGATGAATTTTACTGCGCCTGGCGCATCAGGAAATGGGCCAACGAGATCGATGTCCCATTGTTGAAATGGCCAAGCAGATGTGACTGGTACTAGCGGATTTTTTGGTCGGAGCGTCTTTGGCGCGTGACGTTGGCATGCTGTGCATTTTCGTAATATTTCTACTGCGTCTACGTGCATTCCGGGCCAATAATATCCTGCGCTCATTATTTTGGCTACTACCATACGCGGACCAGCATGTATTCCACACAACCCTTCGTGGATTTCTCTGATCAGGTATTGCGCGTCTGTCTTGTCAACGCATCTGAGTAATGGTCCCATGAATGACTTCCTGTAAAGAATGTCGTCTGCCATTTCGTAGTTTACTGCTTTATTCTGAATTTTCCTGGCTTCTGCTTTTTCCTTCGGGAGTTTCCCGTGCTGTAGGTACAAAATGATCGGGGACATCCACGATGGATTGCCGATCTCTATGATGTTGACTTGTTTGAGAGGAACAGAGGGATTGGACAGTACCTCTATGCGCACCTCTTTTGCTAAGTGTTTGAAACTGGTCGCGGCCAGTTTGCTCAACGCGTCTGCATGTTTGTTTTCACATCTATTTATATGATTAACCCTGAATGTCTGGAATTGGCTGATTAATGCCCGCGCTTGTTCAAGGTATAATGCCGTAGCTTCTCCTTTAGCATCGTAATGGCCATTAACTTGCTCAGCCACAAGCTTTGAATCGACGTTGGCTTCAAGGTTTCTTGCACCCATTTTAAGTGCTAAGCGGAGACCTGCCAAGAATGCTTCGTACTCGGCTTCGTTATTTGTACTTCGGAAATCCAAACGTATGGCGTATGTAAGTTCGTGATCGTCAGGACTGACTAATCGAAGGCCTGCGCCGGCTCCGTCATCATTGGAAGCGCCATCTGTGTGTAAAGTCCACACCCTATCATCGAAAACAGGAATAGGGTTCTGGATTGCTTCGCATTCTTGAACTTTATCGATGGGAACTTCTGTGGCAAAGTCTGCCAAAACTTGCCCTTTAATTGTCGGTCTTGGTCTATACAAGATATTATATCCCCCCAGCTCAATAGCCCATTTAGCCATCCTTCCCGCCACGTCGGGTTTGGATAAGATTTGGCCTAAATGATAATTGGTGAGAACTGTGATGACATGGCCCGAAAAATACTTGTGTAGGCGTCGCGTTGCATGTACTAATGCCAAGACTAGTTTCTCTATCACCGAGTAACGAGTTTCTGGGCCGGTGAGCATCTTACTTATATTGTAAATTGGAGTCTGAATGTTTTCTCGCTCTACCATCAATACTGCTCCTACTGCTACTTCCGCCGCAGACAGGTACAAAATCAATGGTTCTTTTTCTTTTGGTGCAGTCAGCGTAGGTAACTGAATTAAATATTCTTTCATTTGTTTGATTGCTGCTTCTGCTTCGGGTGTCCACTGAAAGTCAGTTTTCTTTGCGCAATTTCGCAGAGTGCTGATGAATGGGTAAGACCTTGCCGCATGATTAGCCAAGAATCTGTTCAAGGCCGCTAAGCGCCCGGCGAGTCTTTGCATTTCTTTTATTGTTGCAGGCGATGGCATTAGCTGAATGGCCTGCACCTTTTCTGGATTTACTTTAAACCCATCTCTTGTGACTATAAAACCCAAAAATTTCCCCTCTTCCATGCCGAAAGAGCATTTTGTTGGATTTAATTTCAGGTTTACGTTGCGCAATGAGTCGAACGTGCGCTGAATATTGTCAAGCATTGTGTTTTCTTCGTGGCTCATGATGACGAGGTCATCCATGTATACCTCAACTGTTTTGCCAATGTCGCCTTTAAAAACTTTGTCCATCAAGCGTTGGTAAGTTGCGCCTGCGTTGCGCAAGCCAAAAGGCATTTTAGTGTAACAGAAGATGCCCTTGTCTGTGCGAAATGCAGTTTTATCTTCGTCTTCTTCCTTCATCTGGACCTGATGATAGCCTTTGTAGCAATCAAGACAACACTTCCATCTGAATGACGCTAGAGAATCGACTTTTTTGTCTATCTCCGGAAGCGCGTAGCAATCTCTTGGGCACGCTTTATTAAGGTCTTTGAAGTCGACGCACATTCTCCATCCGCCACTATGTTTCTGTACCATTACTGGGTTGGCAACCCATGTATGGTATTTAACTTCACGTAAGATTCCCGCGTTGAGTAATTCTGTTACCTGTTCGTCCATGGCTTTTGCTTTTTCTTCACTAAAGCTACGCCTTCCCTGAGCGACAGGTTCTGCTGTTGGTTTGATATTCAAGCAATGTGGCGCTATGTCGCGTGGAACCCCCGTCATGTCTGCTAGGCACCATGCGAAAATATCTTTGTTGTTGGTCAGCAACTCTTTTAACTGTTCCCGTGTTGCCGGTGAAATGGTGTGTCCTAGCAGGATGGTCTGTTCCGGATATTCGCTGTTCAGGACCCATTTCTCCGGCTCATTTGGTGCTGACGGTTTGGCTACCTTTGCCGGTGGTTCATCATCTACGTACATGACTTCTTTGCTTGAGTATAGAATTGCTACTCCAGTCTCCGTTGGAAATCCGCATGCAGCGTGTGGAATAGAGGTGATCATGCTGAATTCTCTTTATGACCTTCTCCCGAGCAAGACATCATGTCGCGATGTTGCCGGCATGACCATGAAATTTACTGTGACTGTTCGTGAATGCTCATCATCCGATAGAGTCACCGAGAAAGCTATCTGCCTTAATGGGAATATAGCTGCATTACAGAATCCGGTGAGAGGAAAATCAACCGGTTCTAAACGCGCTTTGTCTTCTAGATCGAGCTGTTTGAAGCATTACTCATATATGATGTCCATCGAGTTTCCTGGATCTATAAACATATAGTCTGTCTGGTAATGGCCGAAGATGCCGATAATAATTACTGGTCGTTCTTCTTGGGGGCCTCCAGGAACGACAGGAAATAGGACTTGTTGTTCCCTCTAGTGTTGATCATGGTTCCGCTTATGTGGTCTCCGTGACGGACCTCCTTGAACCATGTTTATTTGTCTTGGTTTAATTTCCTGATAACTGTCATTCCTGGATTGTGTATCGAGATTATGACCAGATTGGATTGCCTTCCAACAGGGTGTTAGTAGGTCCAATACTGTCATGTTGGTTTTTTCACCAGATCTGATGTTTGGGGATTCAGATCTGATATTTTTGTTTGCTCCCTTGATTTCAGCAGTCTGGGTTTTTTGGGTCGTGGAACCCTTGGATTCAGATCGGGGATCTGATGAGTGAAACAATGAATTCTCTGCCATGTGAAAATAGAGAATAAAAATAACTGAATCGAAACGAGATGAAAACTGAAAAAAACAGAGGAATCGGTGGGCGCCAATGAAGAAACACTAGATAAATGGTCAGAACCGAGATATCTAGGGGGTTTGAATCCGCATAAAAGGTTAGTTTCCACCCGACTGATTCAGATCCGATTGACCTTCTTCTCCGATGACTCTGCAAAAAAGAGCACCGTTAGCCTCGCCAAGGGGAGAAAGGGGGTTCTCTCCTTGACCCGACTCCGGTGTGAGAATAAGTATTGGTAGTGAAGAAGAAGATGATGTATTTAGTAAGTGTGTGTCACTTGTTTCATACCTAGGTTTTATCTCTTATTTATAGCCGAGAGTCATTTGGGCTGGAAAACCTGTTAGTGAAAAGTTAACGGAAGATGCTAACCCCGTAAGCGGTTACATTTCCTTCCGTTAAGCTTTCTGATCTGACGTGAGAGCACACGGATTGTGACTTAGATCGAAGGCTGGGAATCTGCCACGTGTAAAGTGATCAAGTGGAGATTTCTCTTTATTCTCATGCTTCCGTTGTGATTCCAGGGACGCATGAGATGGTGACACGTGTCCATTCGGTTGTAACCGTCTTGGTGGTGCACGATTGTATTCCTTCTAGAAGATTACTGCTGTAATCTGGTGTGTCACCTTATCGTGTGGAGACAGGTGGATAGATAATTCCCAAGTCCGGGTAAATAATATCCAAGTCCGGATATAAAGGCGGGAGTATTTATCTCAGGATTTTCATCCTTTATTTATGGGAGAAAGCGCAAAGGTTTATGAGTTCCTTTGGGCACGCAAGTGTTGACAGTTTGACTGCTCTTTAGATCTTTGTTTGTAAGACCAGTGCGCGGCCGCGCAAGGTATAAAGTTTGATCCGTAAGGTTTTGGTATGGTTCCCATCGCCTTTTACGGGGTTTTTGGGACCTTACCCCTTCACTACCCAAGGAGGATGGCGGTACATATCCTACCCAAGGAGGATATGTAGGTTCCGTTTTAATTCTTTAACCCATTCCCAGACCACCGGGAATCCCATGCCTTGTAGAAAGTGTGAACTCACCTTTGGTTGCTTGGTTTGACTCTCAAAAATAGCTACCAGTCAAGGTCGGTGAATCACTTCCTAATATGATTACTAGTTAGTCATTTAGTGGTTTCAAATAGGGCACAAAGTTCCTACACGTATATACTACATAACATGCACTCACTTTAATAGTTCACGCCCATATAAACATTCCACTTATAGCTACTCAAGAGCAAGCATACGATATTGCACATAATACTTTCATTGACATATAACATGTTAGATCATCCTCAGATAACATACTCGACCTTTAGACACGCCAATTACTACTTATGTCATTTCAGCTTTAATATCCAAAACTGGGCTTTTTCGGGCATTTTAATAAAATAGTTAACTTACTCCAAAAATTCCCAACTTTTTACAGAGGGTCTTAAACGATCCAAATATTATTGTGTAAAAATCTCGGGATCCAATTCGTTACCAATATTTTATAAAAAATCATTTACCAGACTGCAATCAGATTCGTCACTTTCTGACTACAGTCCACGGAATAATTCATTTAAAATTCATCGTAAGTCCGATTGACGAAATAACAGTGGGAGAATTACAATGACATCAGTTTCCATCTACAATACAAATTTCATGAGCTAATTCTACACAGATTTCAAGTTATGACGAAAAACATAACACACATTTTCTGCAGTAAAAACGCAGCTTTTGCTGCTGTACAAAATGACCCTTTAAAAATAGCAAACGAAGTCTAAAAATTATGATTCCAGTGCCATTAGAACCGTATTTCTAGATAACACGTTATAGACTTAAGAAAATCAATTTTTCGTTAAGTTATGACTCCGTTACAGCCAACTGAATGCGGCTGTAATAGTTTGACAACTTCCTGTTTTCAGCTTATGGCGCTCTAACTCAAGTTCTATTTGTTCCGTTAACATGTTTAGTGATCAACAACGACATTTAACATCACTTGCAGCAGGTTACCGTTATTTAGCTCAGATTTATCATGTCAGGTACCATCATCAACAACATTATACTAGTAACATTTCATCCTATTTCATCTTTATGTTCAAGATTTATGTTTGTGTTCTTTTAGTGTTCATGTGATTTCATCATGATATAATCTTTAACCACTAACACGTGAGGTAAACAAGAGTTAGCAAGAATCTTACTACTAGCTTCAAGCTAGGGAAGAACTTAAGAACAAAAGATGATGAAGATGATGTGTAAAAGCAATGTATGAAGTTCCTTCAAGATCTCCAAGCTTCAAGCTCCAAGTATCACCTCCTAGCACTTGAATAAGCTTGAAATGGATAAATATGGTGGTGACAAGGTGGTGATGGTGGCGGTTATAGAGGGAGCCGAGAGGGAGAGGAGAGAGTGAGGGAGGTGGTGTGATCTTTGAGAAGATATGAAATGATTTGGGAAGATATTGTGATCTAGGGAGCCACACTTATAATCTCTTGCAATATCTTGGCAAGATACACAAGCAACAAATCTAAATAAAATATTGAACAAAATCTATGAGTGGGGTCCTCATGTGGGCCGTAAATATCAAGAGGGGGAGGGAGTCCATGTGTAATTTCTTTTACCATATAGTTAGTTCACCAATCAAATCCAATCTTCCAAGATCTTTTGCAATCTAAATGGATCCAAGGTAGATTATGATGGATATTGTGGGATTTACAAGATTTTTGGTGGGGTCACCCTCCATGTGACAGTCCACAAGATGTGGGGGGGGTAAAGTGTAAGTTTCATGGGTAGTTAAGTTAAATGCTTGGATTTCAAGTATAGTGTTTAGGTGTTAAACCTATATGGTGTTATATAGTGTGTAAGGGTGTCCAGTGATAATAACTAGCTCAGAAATAAATAAACAAAGCTTCTAGTAATATTTTGATGTTCCGGGTAATGTCGGTTGTTCGGTTAAATATCGGTTCGTTAAAGTGCTAAGTTGTATCATATAGTGTCTTTTATGTAACTTTTTGTGACACTATTAATTCCCAACACTTAGGAAAACATTCAGGACCATTTAGTCAAATTTATGCACAATCATTAAGCACAATTTAATATTAATTGATCGTACGGATACATGTAATTACGAGGGTTGTCATATTAATGTCTATGGTTTGAATATCAAGTAAGGTTAACCTTTTGTTTGTTATATAATATTGTTATTATACATTATATACATTTTTGGTGATATTGATGGACTGAATAAGTAGTAGGGTTGTATATTATTGTTAGATTGATGAATGAAAATTTAATCAATTGGTTAGTTGGAAAACTGTTGGGGTCTGAGATACATTAACATCTGTTAGAGGCTAAGCACTGTTATAGCGTGCAAATATCTGTTAACCCCTAAGCACTGTTAAAAGATCTGCTAAAGGCTAAGCACTGTTATATCATGCTTCAACAGACCTTATGAGCTGTTGATCATCATCTGTTAAAGGTCTTATATTATAGATCTTCTGTTGAATTGTGTAATATCTGTTGATGAACAGCAGAACTTAGGTTCATCATACATTTTACTTCATCAGTAGAGGTTCTCTTTAGCAGACCTTTGCTTCAGTAGTCTTTGTCATAACAGACCTTTTGGTTCATCAGCAGAGTTTGTTTGGCTATTGATGGACTGGATAAGTAGTAGGGTTGTATATTATTGTTAGATTGATGAATGAAAATTTAATCAATTGGTTAGTCAGAACACTGTTGGGGTCTGAGATACATTAACATCTGTTAGAGGCTAAGCACTGTTATAGCGTGCTAGCATCCATTAACCCCTAAGCACTGTTAAAGATCTGTTAAAGGCTAAGCACTGTTATAGCGTGCTTCAACAGACCTTATGAGCTGTTGATCATCATCTGTTAAAGGTCTTATATTATAGATCTTCTGTTGAATTGTGTAATATCTATTGGTGCATAGCAGAACATAGGTTCATCATACATTTTGCTTCATTAGCAGAGGTAAAACCACAAAGTTTTGAAAGTATATACTAAGACTACATAACTTCATTCTTAAGTTAGTTTCCAAAGAAGAAATTTGTCCATCAAACATGTCAACTAAAACATAAATTATACAAGGCTAAAAAGGTGTTCAAAGATCATGTCAACAAACTTCAAAGTGTATTTTATCTCCTCTTACACTTTTTTCTTCGACTATCTCAAACCTCAGCTTTTTCCCCATAGATATTCCCGTTTCATCCTTGATACGTTGTCAGTCTGTATGCATCACTAGATGGTTGTTGTCGTCAGGTCTTCTAGGATCTCTCCTAACAACCAGCTGTACCAAAAACTTCACATGACCAAATGACAGCACAGCTCTACGGTAATCATTTAGCTGGTGTTCTCGAACAAAGTTCCTCGGTATTGCCTGTAAAGGAAAATTCTTTCTTTAGTTATTCATTCAAAACAGCATATACTTTAAGTAATAACAGATAGATCCAAGATTATAAGTAAAATCAACCATATTAAAAGTAGATATGTAAATACCAAGCTGTGTGTCTCTAAAACATGGTATTCAAACTGTTTTTTATAATGTGGACGCCTTTTGCGGTGTTGGTGATTGGTACGACTGCAGTGATGTTTTGTCTCCCCGTGAAGTGCAATCCCGTCTTTGTTAAAAACCTTCACAGTGAAGTTAAAGTCGTCTTCAGGAGTACTTCCTATCCACTGAAACAGCAGTTGGCAGCTTTCCTCAATGTCATTTTCGAAGCAAAAAAGTTGTCCATCCTGGTCCCATAAAACCAGCAGCTAACCCCTTTTTGTTTTCAGGAGAGAAAACATAATGCACATCAACTTTACTACTCTGCTTTGGTCCATGTACTTTGGCAACCAAGTTATCAATTTTTAATCTCCTTTGCGACAACAACTTCAGCAAGTCGTGTGGTAAATGCTATAATTTTCATATATTTTAGAAATGTCATATTAGATTTTATCTAGGATACAAAATATAAATTAGAAGTTTTTCTAACAGTCCAAAAGAGATACTGACAATATATAAAAATAAGTAGCAATTTTTAACCTACTTGCGGTATGTTTCTTCTTCAGCCTGTATCAAGTATCCATGAACATAATCTCTGTTGAGCCATCTTTTCTAATCTCCAATCCCTCATTATTCAAAACATTTATCTCAAATTTTGCTTCCTTCAATTTTTTTAAACACAGCTTGTCTGTGTTGTTATTTCTATAAGTTTCAACAAACCGGGTCCATTCTGGCCCGTTTATCCTCTTACTTTTATGACCGATGCTCTGTACTGCAATCTTATACTTAAAACCCGTATAATCAACCAACTTTATCACTTCACACTTTCTTAGTAATTGGTTAGCCATTATCTTTGGAAGTACCTATGTATATAAAATACACAACATTTAATATAACTTTAATTTTATAAATACAGTTGTTAGCATACAATTGTGATTTGAGCTAATTTGTTCTAAGAATATAGCTTACCAATCCCTCATTTAGGTCTGCCAATTGAGAGACCTTGATAATTATCATAAACTCCATCTGAAAGTAAAAAAATACAATAGCAGTTAAATACTAAAATATAAAATCAATTATATCTGAAAAGCATTCTATTTAAGGTATAAAAAAATATCCAACATTGTGTAGGACCAAACTTATATATTGTGTACTTCAATATGGTCCCTACAACCAACGATATGAATCTAACACTATGTAAGATCAAATTTTTATTCTTGTATAATAAAAAAGTATTATATGGCAATAAAGTTTTCAAATATCCATGTTTGTGTCAACTTCAAACTTCAGTTTTTTTTAGCAAACAAGGCTATATTCACTTACAAATCAGACATATGAGTACTATAAACTGATTGCAGAATATTTTATCAAAATTAATATTGATAGAATTTGAAATGAGGAAACTGAAAGGAACATGTCAAAGCATACCTGTAAAATACACAAGAGAAAAAAAAACATCTGATCAAAAACTTTAAACTTCTGATCATCAAGTCCGAGGAAGAAGAAACTGTAGAGTTTTTTCGCCGGAGAAGAAGAGGTGAGATTGTATTGGGATTTGTTGGGATTGAACCCTACCAGAGGAACAGATAATGAAAGCCAAAACCGGATCACAACAGTGGATTCATAATAAGCAGCTGTTTACATTAAGCTTTCCCCTTAACAGTGGTCATCTAGCATCTGATAGACTTCAAAGTACTGCTCAATAGAACAACAGCTACTAAAGAACTGATGAAGTTAAAAGGCTGAAGCTCAATCTACTGACGGAATCCAAGCATTGCTGAAGAATTAAAGCACTGCCCATTCAAGGTTTGATCACCCTTTAAAGAAAGCACTGATGCTCAAACAACAGTGGTTGACTACATTAGTGGAATGAAAAATCAGTGTTTATACATCAATGTTTAGAATGCAATCAGTGTCTGTATGGTCAGTAGTTATAGAACAATAGATAGAGTTTGTTAGTTTGTTAGATGTCGCTTTCATGGTGACGTCAGCTGAGATGCCTCAGTGGTTTGGTTTGCCTATAAATGGAGCAGTACCCTGTACTGTTACATTTGATTGACTGAGTGGGTTCTTCTCCTCTAGTCCAATCCTTTCATCTTGTGCAATCAACCTTGGAGCATCAGGCTGAGGGGGAGTTTAGTTTTGTAAGCATGCTTTGTAATCTTTTGCTTTGATTTGTAATCTTTCGACTAATGCAAATCATGTGTTTATCAAAACTATTTTCTTCTTTGATTGTGTTTACAAAGTTTGTTGCTCATTTCCGCTGCACTTAAACTCTGTTCATTTCTATTGATTTGTTCAAATTATACAAACAAACACAATCATGACAGCCTCCGATCCTAACAATTGGTATCAGAGCTCGGACAGTGAAATTCGATCTAACAATCAATTTGACATAACAGTTTAGCTCAAAATTCATTGATACTAAGGTTGATTGTATTTAGTTGAAAAACAGAGTAACGAGAAATCATGTTCAAAGTGATTATTCAGATGCTCTTTAAAACAACCAAGATGTCATAAGACACACAAACTTCACATAACAAGTGATATCATGCATAAAACAACTATAGTATTCAGATCTGAAATTATGACTGATAACTGTGGTATAATCACTTTCTTTGCAAAATTGATTTCAAGTGTTGATATGAAGTTTTTGTTGTTTCCATCATGTTTGATACTAAAGTGTGAACCTCCTGTCAACAAAAACCTAGTTTCATAACAACATTAGTGTTTTTGTTAACATAAAAGGAGGGAAATTAAAACTTTAGTTTTCTAATCTTATGTGTTGAAAAACAGGTTGAGAATCCAGTTAAAAAGGACCAAATCAACTCTGATTAAGAACACATCGAGAAAATCTGATGAAAAATAGAATAATTATATGTAATGTGAGATTTGACATAAGCTTATGCAAAAATGTCCAAGTCTCTCCAAACATTGCTGTAAAATGATTCTGGTCTGAGCACCTCATTCAATAAAAACCTCCCAGTAAGTATTTTAAACTTATGAATGGGAAGGGTAAAAAGGGAAGAAGAAAATTAACAAAAACTCAAAAGTGTGTTTATCTCAAAACTTTTGAAGTCAAAAGAAAGGAGTATAAATATAAAACACTTAAGAGTCCAAAGTTGGGTAAGTAGTAAGCAATTTTTGTGCATTCATTGATTTAAGGAAGTTCAGGTAAAAACAGTATCACCAGTGATTGAACATAAAAGAGGACTTTGCAATCAATTGATAAGAAGATGGTCCCAAACAGTGGTAACTACAATGTATGTCAAATCATTGACCATTTTCTTAAAACTTGAGAATGATGTGATTATGTGCTTATTTAGAGAATTACTAGATCCTTTTGATGATGTTTTCAAAATAACCTTCAATTTTTTTGAAAGGTGTTTTTCTTCTCAATAAAACAGGATATATTATTCTTTATTTTTTAGAATAATATATTTTGTATTTTTACTTGTTTTTGATAGTAAAAATATCAATCTCCTGTCAGGATACCAATAATTTGAAACCATAAAATATATGGTTTTATCAGCATAAACTCTTGTAGACCATGAATAACCACTTGAACCATAATTGTTTACGCTACCGAAATTTATCGTTTGCCATGACTCACGACGTCATGAGTAAACACGAGTAGTAGCTACATTACGGTAACATCTGATGTTCAGCACTTTCAGATCATTGAATTGATCAAAATAAATTCCACCAGCATCAGAGTTCCGATCATGATTGTAATTGAAGTAGTCATCAGACAAAACCTTATAGCGCCTGGTAGTTGGATTCCAAAGAATCAGCTCACAGCAAATCCCTTCATTGCAAACTAACAACAAACCATTAAATGACGATAGAATACGTAAGAAGCTAGGGTGGACATTGTTAGGAAAACTTAAGGTTTTGCTTCTAACGACATCAAAATTACCAGCAACTACGTCGTCAACGACAATTGACGTGTCTTTAAAGGAGAGTAGTTTCTTTTGTAGTGAATCTCCACTTCGGAGAACATGCATCATCTGAAATCCATGACTTGACACTTCCCTATAAAAATTCTTGGAAAGACATTTCAAACGACCAATATCTTCTGCAGAGAGCCTTGTGAAAATTTCGGCAACAATCACTTGAAACCCAATATTTTCCACTTTGCAGTGAACCAATGCGTCTTTGAAAGTAAAAGAAATTGTAATGATATTGATAAACAAAAAACTTTTGAAGATGATTGAGTAGATGGATGAAAACGGTAATGATGAAAATCTCTGCCCAATGTATTTTATATACCCAATGAAGGCGGTTATGACTAAATACATCGTCAGACGAAAGAATATGATGCGACACTCGTTAGGCTTTTAATGCATTTCCATGGGAAAAATATAAAATTAAACACCTTATTATAATTACAATTAACCTCTTCGTTTACCATAAGACGCCTTTACCATAAGACAGAACCGAGTGAGTGACGTGCATTAATTGCAAAGTATATATCCCCAGGCATTTTGAATTTGAAATTACCGGCAATTTCAAAACCGCTGCTAAGGTATATGTTTGCCAAAGGAAACATCTGCTAAGTTATACTTTCTTGGCGATGGGCAGTAGTTTGCCCTCTTGAATGTGGGCCAGACCTTTGACAATTGAATATAGAGCAGTGGTTTGAAATTAAATGTATTTTAACTTAGATAAAAAAATCTCAGATAAAAAAATCGCTTCATTTGCAATCATCATTTAGTCATAACTCAGTAAAAAATCTATTTATTTAAAGACCAGGAATACAAAGATATTGCGAACATCTGTTAGCCAACAACAGGTACTGCCAACAGTAGCAAGTCAAACAGCCGTTAGATTAGCAAAAGATCACCACTAAACAAATGTTCTCTTTGGGCACACTTTACCTTTGACAGAGAGTTAAAGTAACAGATGCATCAGTATTTACAATTGAGAGGAGGAAATTCTTCGAAAAGCTCTATTAGGCAACAACAGATGTTGACAACAGTAGCAAGTCAAACAGCCGTTAGATCAGCAGACGATGATTTAGAGCAGATGTTCTCTTTTGGCAAACTTTAACTTTGACAGATCTATACACTTACAGAAATTGATACAAAATCAACATAATCTAATTAAACTCAGAGACAATTTCACTTCTACGTCAAAAGTACCGATCTGCAATAATCAGATGATATTAAAAATTAGATAATAATACTTATTCAGCTAAAAATTAGTAAAAATAAAATGCTCCACGAACATTATGATGATTGAAAGATCAACAATCACATCGAGTACTGAACAACGAAACTTTAAAATCTAACAACAACACCAAGAAATTTACGAATCTAACAGCAAAAATTTAGTGCTTTTAGCTTAAACTCCATCGAGTACCGAACTTCTCAATGTATATCTTCGATAATCGTCATTAACTCCACGGAAGTACTGAATGCATCACTGTCACACCCCGATTTCCACGTGTATCACCGGTGGGCCCGGTGGGGGATTACCGTGACGTAGTTGGCAACAATATAGTCAAAGCACACAATATATGAATGCACAGCGGAAGCATAAAGATAAATTATATTTCAACCACTGATTGTAATATCCAAGTATCACGAGTAGTCGAAACAAATCCACAGGTGATCAAAATAAAATATAAAATATTGTTCAACAGATATTGGCATCCCAAGCTTGCGAGACTCTAACGATGCTAAGGAGTGGCCAGCCTATTACGAGTAGAACCTGCATTAATCTTTTTGGGAAAATACGTCAGTTTACACTGGTAAATACATTCAACCGACACTTTTGAAAAATGTTTAATAAAATTGATTTGATTGCACATGGCACAAACTCTTTATAACTTGGGATAATTTATAATTAAATCTTGTAAAAGAATTACATGTTCACTATGCGTTCGGTCGCCCGGGTCGTGCCGGGTTTAAGGTTAATAGACACTCCATATAGCATAAAACCGCGACGGGAAAACCAACGGCTATACCTTTATAATTAAGGACACATTGTCAGGTGTACGCCTACACCCGCGTGTCTAGGTCATGGCCATTTCGTAAAATGCTGCCAAGGATATCCGGGGCATGGTCATTAAGCTCCCAAAGGCGTAAAGCCAACAAAACGTATTTAAACGGGCCGATTAAATTATTCAATTAACCACCATATGATGGAAGATTTAATGCCTGACCAAGCGGTAATTTATATACCGTAACCCAAGCCCGTATAGGGAAAATAAGTTAAAAGTATTTACCTGAGCAAGTAATATCCTTAATAAACAAATGCAAGTTTCTTTTACTGGTCTCCTATTCTGGAACGAAGGTTTAAACAACCTGTTAGAATCCTAACGGGTCTTTAATTTAGCCTTAGCTTAGACCGGTCAGTTTCAAAGGATAATTACGGTTTAATCGCGTGAAAGGCGAAAACCGGGAATGGAATGTGGTTTGGACCCAACAAGTTTGAAGACTTGTTTTATATGGGTAATATAACCACACTCTGGATTTTGAGGTCAAAACAATAAGGTTTGACCTGTTTCGTCTAGTTTATGTAAACTAGTTACATGAACCGAACCGTGTGCGCAAAGGCGTAACGGGTAACCGTAAGAGTCCTACACAAGTTTCCTAAGTCAATATGCTTTAAAGAGGTTGTGGTATCAATAGGATACCTTCCATAATGCCCGTAACGAGTTTAAATCCATTATATGCCCCGTAGGGGTATTTCGGTCATTTTAAAGATTATAAAAGAGGTTTCTGAGTTCTACAAGAAATCTGGGTTTTCCGAACAGTTTATAAAGTCCAAAATACTCTATTTATTATATAAAATCAGTAGCAACTAGAATCGGGTCAAAATACCTTGTAGAACTCAAGTTATGTCCAAAAAGGGTATATTCGGTAATTACCGAACCGATGCCATAACCGCAGGTTATGAGCAGGTTAAAAATAATTAAAAATCTTTAAAAATCTCAAAATATTATTTTACATCAGTGTGTAAAAGGCTTGGTGTCGAAATCTGGGTCTAGATAGGCGTTATGCTAATTGCGCCATTTAATTACTAAAGTTTCCGTAATTGCGCTATTTAGCATAGCTCCTATTCTGGACCTCGGATTGACGTGAAATTTTAGGGACATACTTAGAAATCAGTAACTAAGGTTATTGTCCTTTCACGTGTCCAAAATTCTCGTTTTAAAGTGAAAAGGGCGTTACGGTCAACTTTTAAGCATTTAGCGGAAATGTGCTAAAGACTCGGACAAACAACAAACCGGTCACAGAGGGTTATACCATCATGTAACCTGGTCCTAAGAGAGTCCTAAGGCATATCTAACTCATACCAAAACGGGTCAGAACTGAAGTCAAAGCAAAAGTCAAAGTTTTGCGACTTTTGGTTCCGAACCGGGTCTAAACAGTAAATGGTCGGATCAAATAAGCTTAGACCAGTTAATATACTTATTATCATGTTATATGAGTGTTAATACAAGTTACACGCTATTTATATTACTGATTATGCATAAAATTGCAAAATAGCATTCTGTTGACTTTTTCTAAGCAAGTTTGACTCGACATTCGGACTAGTTAGAGTGGGAATCAGAGGGTGCCCTTTTAGGGGTTTAAAGCCCACATAATTACCAACAAATAACTACCTTTAATTCAGCTAATCTCTGGACCATTTGTGACTAACCGTTAAGTCAACCGTTAATTACGACGGTTTGACTTTTAAGCTATAACTAACCAAAAACTCAACTAAGAAAGGTTAAGGAAGCTTACCAAAGTCCTATGCACGACTAGGGATGGCTTGGTTCTGCTTTGGAGCTCCAGAAATGATCAGAAGTGCAAGAGAAATGTCACACCCCGACCGCGTATAACATGCAACCGCGGCGGAAAACGTCGGGGAGTGTTGTGAACATAATTAATTTGTTTCATAACCATGGCATACAAAGTTGTATTTTATTTATAAACAAGAGTAGTACATTGTTTCAAAACAAGAAATACCAAGTTCATAACATATTTATACTAGCCTATCTTCATTGTTAGGCTCTAAGGCACAGGTCCGCCCTAGTGTCGTGTTCATCGTCCTATGGAACAGCTCCTGAAAACACATGTGAAAGTAGGTACGTCAGCATAAAAATGCCTGTGAGATACATAGGTTTTGTGAAAATGGGATTCATGACTTGAGTTTAAAGAATGCTTAATAACAGTCAGTCATGAACCTTGTAATTTGTCTTGCTTTGTAAACCATTTGAAAAACGATAACATCAAATGATATGTATAGATAAGTGCAAGGTTAAACGAATAACCAAGTAAAATGAGTTGAATATGATAAGTTGTTTGTGAAAATAATGTCTTGTGAAGAATATGTTATTTATGTAAAATGTAATGTGTCTAAACTGAAATGACTTAGATAACGCCACGATATGTAATATTATACAAACATTTATATATAGGAAGTACCAGCGGCGTATCCACCATGTTTGTATCATATTACATACGCCACGTTACTTAAATCATTTACCCAAACCAATCCATCATGTAAATTGTTCATGTGTAAACCAAATGTCAAGTGTTATTGTGTAAACCATGTCAAATGTTTTATGTTCAAATGTAAGCCACCAAATGTGTATGTCAATGTCAACGTGTTTATGTTCAATGTAAATCATGTAATGTGCATCCCAAAATGTATCATGTATGGTAAGCGAAATGTATCAACTTAAACCATATGTAAAATGCACAAAACAAGTCGTTGAAGTAACACGTGGTTTAAATCAACTTTATGTTCTGTGGAAAAATGCATGCTGTATTGATATTAACATTTATGCGGTATTGTAAACTATGCATACATCCAAGCCTTGAGACTGCGGCGATAAACCCTTAAACAAATTAAAGGTTTATCTAAGTTATGTATATCGAATTCGGTCATTCCTTCCAGTCCTATCAAACCCAGGACTTCAGGAATGGGAGTTGTCAATTCCTATGGTACCACTACCTACTAACGAACGGCGTAGCTAATGTTAATGAATGTATTGTCCCATGTTTAAACAAACCAAATGTCATAACAAAATGAAGGCATGTGATGTAAACAATTGTACTAAGTATGCTAAGTAAACATACGAAGCAGAAATGTTCATGTAAATCGATGTGTCCATATGCTGAGTAAACATATGCAACAGAAATGTTCATGTAAATCAATGTGTCCATATGCTGAGTAAACATATGCAACAGAAATGTTCATGTAAATCAATGTGTCCATATGCTGAGTAAACATATGCAACAGAAATGTTATGTAAATCAATGCACTAAGTACGCACACAATGGGCATACATAGCATAAAATGTAATGAAATCGTGTACTATAATGTACTAACAACATAGCAGGCATATGATGTGAAAACATGGAAAGCATGAATGTAACAGATAGGCACATGTGTTTCACCCCAAAACAGTTTGGAAAACAGTAAAAGAGGGGTTCAATGTACTCACCTGAGATTGCTTTGAGTTCCTTGTATAATAACCAGATAGTGCTAAAGATCACGGAATATCAACGGCACCTAATAGGTAGCTTATGTTAATATACCGGACCAAATCGGAAGGATCGGACAGTACGCGGGTTCGAAAACCAAACGAGTATGGAGACTCGTGTAATATGGTTTAACAAAGCCTGCATACTAAAATGAAACTTAACCTAAGTGCTTACGGTCCATCACGACCCGTTGAGGTAGCTTATGCCACCCTAACGCGTCGTTCGCGTAGAACGCGTTCGGAACGCCTAACATCGTGACCACAAGGTATAACCTCGGAAGGTTATAGCTATGGTCACCTAATGTGTTTGGTCGGATCCTAAAGATCGACCAAATGGGTCGGGTTTGAAAGTATAAGCGATGGTTTAGATCGCTTACCTTACGACCCTATATAAGCACTATACTAAACGTGACGAGCTAAGCATGTTAGAACATGCTTAACTAAGTTTAGAAAACAGCTTTGGCATCAAAACAAACGGCTTTGATGCTCACGAGTAGTTTGGTTACAAAATACGCAAGAATGCGCATTTTGGCCGAAACTAAGACTCGTCACTGAGCCTAGATAACGGGGTAATCAGTAGGTATGGTCACTATGGACCATAACCATCGTGATCACGCTCACGTCATGAAGTTCCATGAACTTTGCATCGACCATAAGCTGGTCAATGCAGAAAGTCAACAAAACGTTGACTTTCGGACTCGAAAAGCGAATAAAAGAGCGAAAGAAGACTTACGGAGGGTCCCCGAGTGCTAATCTAGATCAAATAGCTCAGGTATGAAACAATGGTTCCAACTTAGAGCTTTAGATCTGATTCTTGTGGGTTTTTACACAAAAGGGGGGGGGGGTATTTATAGGAAAAGTGGAACCGTTAGGATCGTTTATCGAATATCGTGCCGCGATCTCGAGCGTACACTTGTCAAATTCTTGTGGTAAGTCAGATATTGGCTCTTGGCTCTTAATAGGGTGAAAGGGCATCGCCCTTTGATCGAACGAAAGGCCAAACTGCATTAAATGCAGAATATTTTCTGTCAGACACCCTCACGCGGCCCGCCTCAACATGCAGGCAGAACTCACGCGGGCCGCCTGGCCCCTTTTGATCTGCACCAAATTTCAGAAATTACAGTTTTGGTCCCTGTTGCGTATTTAAGCCATTTCCGACACTTTTAAGGCCCGTAAAGCCAACTTTAAGGCCCTAAAATGATGCCTAAACATTTTGGACATGAAACATGCTCAAAAATGTTCCGGATGTTGGTTCGTTTGGCCGTACGATCGCGATGTTCGCTTAATTACGACGGAATGCGCATAAGCGCGACAGATGATCCAAATGACGCGACGAATGGATTTTTCTCATGCTAAACACTAAGGCATAATATAAGGATGCTTACATAAATTTTTGGATGTCCGGATGTATTCAGAACGTAAGTTATGCGCAAAAGTGCAAACTTATGCACTTTTTGACACTTTTAGTCCCTGAATAATCCAAAAGTTTGTTTTAGCATACCAAACCTTTCAAAGCCTATTTCTAAGCTATGTAAAGGATATTTATGGTATGTTTAACTTATGGACATGTTCCGGAATGTTCGTTACAGTTCAAATTGGCATACTTTCGCAGTTTGTCAAGTTTAGTCCCTGTAAGCGAATTAACTTGTTTTTGCTATACCAAAGCCTTCAAAACTTATTTCTAAGTTATGTAAAGGTTATTTAAGGTATGTTGAGTATATGTTGATGTTCCGGAGTATTTGTCGCATTAAACTGAGCACGTTTAAGCACCAGTTAGCGTATAACTCTCCAGAAAGCGATGTAGAGTTTGAAATTGAACAAAAGTCAAAACATGAAAAATGTAAAACACAATCAAACAATCATTGGGATAAAATAACATTGTTTTATTGATAATTGAACTGTTCATGATGGTTACAGGCACAAATGTTACAATCTCCCCTACTTGTGGAAATTTCGTCCCGAAATTTATTTAGAGGAAACTCGTGGAAAAAGATGAGGATATTTTGCCTTCATTTGATCTTCACGTTCGCAAGTAAACTCGGGTCCACGCTTAGATTCCCAACGAACCTTGACCAAAGGTATGCGCTTGCGTTTAAGCCACTTGACTTCACGTTCCATGATTTCCACCGGTTTCTCAACAAATTTCAGTGTCTTATCAACACGAATCTCGTCAAGCGGTATGTGGAGGTTCTCATCAGCTAAACACCTCTTGAGATTGGACACGTGGAAGGTTGGATGAACATTTCCAAGTTCAGGAGGTAACTCAAGTCTGTAGGCTACCTTACCGATTCTTTCGACGATCCTGAATGGTCCAACGTATCTAGGTGCAAGTTTTCCTTTCTTTCCAAATCTGATCACACCTTTCCAAGGTGAGACCTTAAGTAATACACGATCACCGACTTGAAAATCCAAGGGTTTGCGTTTTAGGTCCGCGTAACTCTTTTGACGGTTTCTAGCTGTCTGAAGGTTATCACAAACTTTCTTTACCTTTTCCGTTGTCTCTAAAATGAGGGCAGGTCCAGTAAGCTGAGCCTCGCCAATCTCATTCCAGCAGACTGGTGAACGACATTTTCGACCATAGAGAGCCTCGAAAGGAGCCATGTTGATGCTGGAGTGATAACTGTTGTTGTAGGAGAATTCAATCAATGGAAGATGTGAATCCCAACTACCACCAAAATCGA